>NC_133343.1:27267500-27567500 GCF_030506205.2 Paramisgurnus dabryanus | reverse complement strand
CTGTAAAGAAAAAGACTTGTAAATGTTTAATGTTCATTTAACTTTGAACAAAATGTTGCCAGTAAAAAACATAAACGTAAATCTACGGTATATTACCGGCAACCCAGCTGCAATTTCGGTATTTTTTTACAGTAGCTTAAATAAACTGAGCTAAAAAAAAAGCTTTAAAAAATTGAGTAAATTGAATGAATAATTTTTTCAGTTAAGTTAATCTTTAGAGACACAACCTTTTATGATTTTTGAAGTCTATGGGGCGGTTTCCAGGACTGGGTTTAGATGAATCCAGGACTAGGCCTTATTTAGAGATTTAAGTAGTTTTTACAAACATAAACTTGTTTAATTTTTTTGCGATAATCCAAAAATCTATGGGGAAAAAATGTAAAGGATTTTTAGCAAGGGAACCAGTGTCCCGATAATTTCTGGGTTGGCCTACAACTGCGGCACTAAGTCTGTGTGTTTAAAGGGACACTCCACTTTTTTTTAAATATGCTCTTTTTTCAGCTCCCCTAGAGTTAAACATTTGATTTTTACCGCTTTGGAATCCATTAAGCTGATCTCCGGGTCTGGCGGTACCCCTTTTAGCATAGTTTAGCATAATCCATTTAATCTGATTAGACCATTGGCATTGTGCCAAAAAATAACCAAAGAGTTTCGATATTTTTTTCTATTTAAAACTTGACTCTTCTGTAGTTACATTGTGTACTAACACCGACTGAAAATTAAAAGTTGTCATTTTCTAGGCAGAACTATACTCTCAATCTGGCGTAATATTCAAGAACTTTGCTGCTGTAACATGAAGCAGTGATATTACGCTGTCGGTTTTAGTACACAATGTAACTACAGAAGAGTCAAGTTTTAAATAGGAAAAATATTGAAACTCTTTGTTTATTTTGTAGCGCGATGCTAATGGTCTAATCAGATTCTATGGATTATGCTAAGCTATGCTAAAAGTGGTAGCCAGACCCGGAGATCAGCTAAATGGATTCCAAAACAGTAAAAATCAAATGTAGGGGAGCTGGAAAATGAACATATTTTCAAAAAAGTGGAGTGTACCTTTAAGACAAATTTCTGATCAGATTAATAACCTCGGTTTGAATTATTTATGTGCCAGTATAAATATCCGTCGCTTATATTAGATGAAAAAGGCCATGAACCAAATCAGTCCTTATTTAGCAAATTGACTATTTTTATTGTGTGTGTGTGTTGTATTGAGACTTGTTAATATTTGAGCAATAAATGGCTTTTATGTAGTTAGGTCACCAGGTAAACGGATGGATAAGTGAACATGAGGTTCTTTTGCCATGAGTGTTTACCATCATTTACCATCAGTAAAGTCAGAAGGGACCAGGAAAATTGAGTCTTTTGAAGAACCAATGACAAAGAGCTCTGATGGTAAACTGGATTGTTCAGGTTTTCTTTTAAAGGGATAGTTCAGCTAAAAATAAAACTTACCCCATGATTTACTCACTTTCAAGCCATCCTCGATATATATAATTATCTTAATCATATTAGTCATATTAGAAAATGTCCTGGCTGATCCAAGCTTTGTAAATGGTGCTATTGATTTGAACCCCCAAAAAGTTGAATTGACTGCCCTCAGACAGCCTTTTTTTACGCACTGGAGCTGTGTGGATTATTTTTTTGAAGGATGGATGCACTTTTTTGGGCTTTAAATAAGAAGCACCATTTACTAAAGCTTGAATCAGCCAGGACATTTTCCAATATAACTTTCGATTGTGTTTATCTGAATAAAGATAATAATATACATCAAGAAAGGCTTGAGAGTGAGTAAATCATTGGGTAATTTCATTTTTTGGCCGAATGATCTCTTTCCGGCCAGTAGCCCCAGTAATAAGCCATCTTCTTTAGACTACCTCCCACATGTGTCAAAATAAACCCCACACCAGTTTCTGCACTGAAAGAGGTAAAATGTGGTTAAACCTTTTAACCTCAGTGAAATACAACTTTATTTACAGTTGCACTTTGTGTAGATATTTACTGATATATGATTTTATATTTTGAAATTATTATATAGATATATAGTTATTATATTATTATACATTATGAATTAATATATGTATGTGTAATACAATTATTTTAAAAACTTCCTTTTTATATATATATATAGATATACATTTTAATAAAATTGAGGAGATGCGGCATGATACGAGATGTTTATTTGAGCATCTGTATATTTCTCACAAGACCAGTTTTTCTGATAAAGTTTCACCTTAATGATCTGCCTTCAGTTGACAGGAGAATGTTAATAAAAAATGTAATTCAAAATGTTAAATTAACTTTCCAGCTTAACAATAAGCTACTTAATGATTAAAAGGTTCTTTTAGATTTTGATTGTGTTTTTACCTCAGCGTTAATCATGAAAAACTGTTCTGTATTATTTTATTGTCAGAGTGAAAAATGAAATAAAAATGTATTTAAATGTTTTTGTCCAATCATGGAGATGTCATTTTCTCTCTCTATGTAGTGTCTAACTATGGAAGAGGTAGTTTTCATTTCGTAGTTTCGATCATAGCTATAGCGTATCGACCATTACACGGAGCTAACATTACTGTTTAAAATTAATAATTTAAAATAAAATAAAAATAATTTAAAAGTATCCTTAAATTCTTGTCTGGCTGACAAATCCACACAGCGGTGATTCATCTTCACTGTCTCTCCTCGCCTTTTGAAAAACGAAACATTTTTATATTACAAAAGGTATTTGATCCAGAGGTCAGTTTAGGGTGGCACACGTACGTCAACAATTTAACCGCTATCTCTTGTTTATTGTCTGTAGCATTCACACCAGTTTCCCAGCTAACATTTAACGTTATTCTAACGTTATAATAACGTTAGGAGATTGTTATTATAACGTTAGAATAACCTTAGGAAAATGTTAGAAAAACTTTAAACTAACCTAAAACTAATGTTCTCCTAACGTTATTATAACGTTAGAATAACGTTAAACTAACCTAAAAATAACGTTCTTTTCCGTAAAGAAATTTTTCCTGGCTAACCAAAAACAAACCCTAAAAAATAACGTTATGGGAACCAAAAACTAACGTTATGGGAACACTATTTTATGGTTAAAAAATACCCAAAATATACATTCTGTATATGTCATGAATCTGGTTTTCTCTGTCTGCCTTTTTGTCACACACACACATACACATGCACATACACTCATTTAGTCACATACACACGCTTTCTCCCTCTCTCTCCCTCTCCCCTCTCACCTGTCTGTCGTTACAATCTGCGCTCGCGCTGATTGCTGTGACACCTGTTCCCACTCTGCCCTTAGCATTTATCTAGTGGCTGTTTTGGCAGTATCTTTGTCGGATTATTGAAATTACACATGTTCTCTGTATGCTCTGCAGCTTTACTCTGTCATGTCGTGTCGTGTATTGGATTAAGCTCACCTTGTCTTGTCTGTCCTGTCCAGTATCTCCACAATCTCGTTCGATGTTCAGCCGTGTGTGAGGGCTGAGGAGTTTTTCTCCGTACCTGATTTGTCAACTGCTGCGCCTCGGGCCAGCTCCAGGGAATATCTCCTTCGTTTTCCCGGATTGGGAGTCAAGCATCCTTTTGTTACATTCCAGTGCTGAGTTATATCTCCAGACTGCCTTTGTTACCTTTTTGCATTAAAGACTCATTCCCTGTGATCCCTGCCTTGGATTTGTCATTTCAACTGTAACAGAATAATCCGACCATAATTATGGATGCGGCAGAGGAGAAGTCTGTGTTTTCAGCAGTCAAGGTGCAGGGGGCCATGCTTGGCAGGCATGAGGAACAGCTAGCCGCCGCACATCAGGCTGTGGGGAGCTTATCTGCTCAGGTGGCCGATCTGTCTGCTCGCCTACACCATCTTCATCAAGAGGCGGCCGTGCCTTCCAATCAGCACCAGCCCGCAGAGCCCAGGGTTAACAACCCATCCAGTTATGCCGGTGAGCCCGCTGAGTGCAGAGCCTTTCTTATCCAGTGCGAGGTTGTCTTTTCTCTTCAGCCACAGACGTATGCGGAGGATCGAGCTCGTGTGGCCTTCGTGCTCTCCCTCTTGAAGGGTCGGGCACGCGAGTGGGGAACTTCTGTGTGGGAGGCTAACGCCAGATGTTGTAGCAAGTACAGTCTCTTCAAGGAGGAGATGACCAAGGTTTTTGATCGGTCTGTATTTGGCAGTGAGGCTTCTCGTCTGCTCGCAACTCTACGTCAGGGAAGGAGATCTGTGGCCGACTTTGCTATTGAGTTTCGTACTCTTGCCTCTACCAGTGGGTGGAACGATCCTGCCCTGGTCGCTCGTTTCTTGGAGGGTCTGTGTTTGGAGCTCAGAGAGGAGATTTATGCTCGAGGCGCTCCTGCTGAGCTCGACCCATTGATTGACTTGGCTATCCGTCTGGATCGGTGTTTCGAGCAGAGAAGACGAGCTCGCACTCCCAGCGCTGTCGTTGACTCTTTTTCTTCAGCTATTCCTTCCCGTCACTCGGCTGAAGCCGAGCCCATGCAGTTGGGCAGCGTTCGCATCTCTTCGGAGGAGCGTCAACGTCGAATCATTAACCGCCTTTGTCTCTATTGTGGCACCGCTGGTCATTTCGCCTCCAACTGCCCTTTAAAAGCCAGGGCTCGCCAGTAGACGGAGGAGTACTGGTGAGCGCGTCTGTCATCTCCTCCTCTCCCCGGTCCCGGACCATGATTCCTGCTAATCTCCGCTGGTTGGGGCACTCTGCCGCTGGTCTTGCTCTCATTGACTCGGGAGCCGAGGGCAATTTCGTCGATGAGGGGTGGGCCCGTCGGAACAAGATTCCATTGGTCGAGTTGCCTCAACCCACCTCCGTCTTTGCTCTGGATGGCAGAGAGCTCACCACTGTTCACCGTTCTACATGTCCGGTTAGTCTGACTGTTTCCGGTAATCATCTAGAGACTATTTCTTTTTTTATTTTTCAATCTCCCTTTACCCCCATTGTGTTAGGACACCCTTGGCTTGTTCTTCATAATCCTCAGATTGACTGGGTTAAGGGAGGGGTTCATTCATGGAAATTGTCTTGTCATGCTAATTGTTTAGTGTCTGCTGTGTCTCCCGTGACCTCTGTTTCTGTTTTCCAGGAGGAACCAGGTGATTTGTCTGGGGTACCGAAGGAGTACCATGATCTGCGATCTGTCTTCAGCCGTTCCCGGGCAGTTTCTCTACCGCCTCACCGTCCTTACGATTGTGCCATTGATCTCCATCCTAACACCACGCCCCCCCGCGGTAGACTTTATTCTCTTTCAGCGCCCGAACGAGAGGCTCTGGAGAGATACATCACAGAGTCTCTTGACGCAGGGATTATTGTTCCGTCTTCGTCTCCCGCTGGCGCTGGTTTCTTTTTTGTCAAGAAGAAGGATGGGTCTTTGCGTCCGTGTATCGATTATCGAGGGCTGAACGAGATAACGGTGAAGAATCGCTATCCTTTACCTCTTATGTCATCAGCCTTCGAGATCTTACAGGGCGCAAAGATTTTCACTAAATTGGATTTGCGTAACGCCTACTATCTAGTGCGCATTAGAGAGGGGGACGAGTGGAAGACCGCCTTTAATACCCCTATCGGTCACTTCGAATACCGGGTCCTACCGTTCGGTCTCGTAAACGCTCCGTCCGTCTTTCAGGCTTTAGTTAACGACGTCCTGAGAGACATGCTGAACGTCTTTGTTTTCGTGTATATTGATGACATTCTTATTTTCTCACCGTCTCCTCAGGTACACGTACAACACGTTCGCCGGGTCTTACAACGCTTGTTAGAGAATCGCCTTTTTGTTAAGGCTGAGAAATGTGTCTTTCACGCTCAATCAGTCACGTTTCTCGGTTCGGTGGTCTCTGCAGAGGGGATTCGTATGGATCCTGATAAGGTCCAGGCGGTTCTAAATTGGCCGGTTCCCGAGTCTCGAGTCGCGCTTCAGAGATTTCTGGGTTTTGCTAATTTTTACCGGCGCTTTATTCAGGGTTTTAGTCAGGTTGCCGCCCCCCTCACTGCCCTCACCTCATCCAAGACCCGATTTTCTTGGACTGAGGCTGCTCAATTTGCGTTCGACCATCTAAAGAGACTTTTTTCCTCCGCACCTATTCTGATCACGCCTGATCCTACGCGTCAATTTATTGTGGAGGTCGATGCCTCTAATATTGGGGTCGGAGCGATCTTATCGCAGCGCTCCTCCCAGGATGATCGCATTCATCCTTGCGCTTTTTATTCACACCGTCTTTCTCCTGCGCAATGCAACTATGACGTTGGTAACCGAGAGCTTTTGGCGATCCGTCTCGCGCTCGGTGAATGGCGACATTGGCTCGAAGGAGCCAGTGTTCCATTCATTGTCTGGACGGATCATCGCAACTTGGAGTATATTCGTTCGGCTAAGCGTTTGAGCGCTCGTCAGGCTCGCTGGGCTTTGTTTTTTGACCGGTTTGATTTTTCAATTTCTTTTAGACCCGGTTCGAAGAATCAGAAGCCCGACGCGCTTTCCCGGCAGTTCGACCCCCCGGAGGGAGTCCCGACCCATGAGGGGATCTTACCTCAACACTGTGTGGTCGGGGCAGCTGTCTGGGGGGTGGAGCAGACGGTTAAGCGAGCGCTTTCTCAGATTAGGAGACCCCTTCCCTCTCCTGAGGGAACTTTATATGTACCCGAGTCCGTCCGTCCGTCTGTCCTTCGTTGGGGTCATACGTCTAAATTGGTCGCTCACCCGGGGGTCAGAGGTACTTTAGCCGCGATCCGTCAGAGATTTTGGTGGCCCACTCGTGAGCGTGACGTTCGGCGGTTTGTCGCTGCTTGCTCTATTTGTGCTCAGACTAAGTCCAGTAATAACCCTCCGGCGGGTCTTCTCAGACCTCTTCCCATTCCCACACGTCCTTGGTCTCATATTGCCATGGACTTTGTTACCGGTCTCCCTATCTCAGCTGGGAACACGGTCATTCTTACCGTCGTGGACCGTTTTTCTAAGGCTGCCCATTTTATTCCGCTTCCTAAATTACCATCTGCTAAGGAGACAGCTCAGATTATGGTGGATCACGTTTTTAAGATCCACGGTCTCCCCTTGGACATTGTGTCTGATAGAGGTCCGCAGTTTGCCTCTCAGTTTTGGAGGGAGTTCTGTCGCCAGATTGGGGCTTCCCCCAGTCTGTCGTCAGGATTCCATCCTCAGACCAATGGTCAGGCCGAACGGACAAATCAGATTTTGGGTCGCATGTTGCGTAGTCTTACCGCCTCTAGTCCTGCGTCATGGTGTGATCAGCTGTCATGGGCTGAATATGCACATAATTCTCTCCCTTCGTCCGCTACCGGTTTCTCTCCGTTTGAGGGTTGTCTCGGTTACCAACCGCCTATTTTTTCTGCTCAGGAGTCTCTAGTCTCGGTCCCGTCTGTCGAAGCGTTTATTAAGCGATGTAAGCATACCTGGAGGAGGGTGAGATCCAAGTTGTGTCAGACTAGAGAACGCACACGTCGAGCTGCCAACCGCCGCAGAATTCGGTCCCCTAGATATGTCTGCGGTCAGAGGGTTTGGCTGTCCACCCAAAATCTCCCTATTCAGGAGACGTCTCGCAAACTATTGCCCCGTTTTGTTGGTCCATTCTCCATTGTCAAAGTCATTAGTCCTGTCGCTGTTAAACTCAAACTATTCGGTCGGCTACGCCGCGTTCATCCAGTCTTTCACGTTTCGTGTATTAAACCGGTCATTCATGTGCCCACTCGTCCCCCCCTTCCCCCTCCTCCCCTTGATGAGGGGGACTCTATTTACAGAGTTCGGAGACTTCTCGAGGTTCGTCCTCGGGGCCGTGGCCACCAGTTTTTGGTTGACTGGGAGGGCTACGGTCCAGAGGAGAGGCGGTGGATTCCTGCCCGGGACGTCCTGGATCGATCGCTTATTGATGACTTCTATCGGTCCCGTCAGCCCCCTTCCGCGAGCGCCTAGAGGCGCTCGTTGGAGGTGGGGTACTGTCATGAATCTGGTTTTCTCTGTCTGCCTTTTTGTCACACACACACATACACATGCACATACACTCATTTAGTCACATACACACGCTTTCTCCCTCTCTCTCCCTCTCCCCTCTCACCTGTCTGTCGTTACAATCTGCGCTCGCGCTGATTGCTGTGACACCTGTTCCCACTCTGCCCTTAGCATTTATCTAGTGGCTGTTTTGGCAGTATCTTTGTCGGATTATTGAAATTACACATGTTCTCTGTATGCTCTGCAGCTTTACTCTGTCATGTCGTGTCGTGTATTGGATTAAGCTCACCTTGTCTTGTCTGTCCTGTCCAGTATCTCCACAATCTCGTTCGATGTTCAGCCGTGTGTGAGGGCTGAGGAGTTTTTCTCCGTACCTGATTTGTCAACTGCTGCGCCTCGGGCCAGCTCCAGGGAATATCTCCTTCGTTTTCCCGGATTGGGAGTCAAGCATCCTTTTGTTACATTCCAGTGCTGAGTTATATCTCCAGACTGCCTTTGTTACCTTTTTGCATTAAAGACTCATTCCCTGTGATCCCTGCCTTGGATTTGTCATTTCAACTGTAACAGTATAAGTTATTTTTTAGGTTATTTTAAAACTAACCACCCTGCCGCGTTATGGGAACGTTATTTTATGGTTCCAAAAAAATAACGTTATTTTATGGTTCCAAAAATACCCAAAAAATAACCAAAAAATAATGTTCCGTATAAGTTATTTTTAGGTTATTTTAAAAATAACCACCCTGTAACGTTATGGGAACGTTATTTTATGGTTCCAAAAAAATAACCAAAAAATAACGTTCTGTATAAGTTATTTTTAGGTTATTTAAAAATAACCACCCTGCAACGTTATGGGAACGTTATTTTATTGTTGCAAAAAATAAAACCTAAAAAGAACGTTCCCAAAACGTTATTATTTGGGTCCCAAAAAATAACCAAAATATAACCAAAAACTAACGTTAGGGGAACGTTCTGTGTTTGCTGGGTTAACAGTTCACTATTAAAACCAGAGCAAGGAAATGAGATTACTCAAACATACTACAAAAGGAAGAATAATAATTTCAGTGTTGCAAAACAGAAAGTTACAGAGAAACAGAAACTTAAAGCAGCTGGTTTACTAAGAAATTGAAACTGTTGTGTTTAGCTTTCGTTTTGTAGTTTTAATTCGCATTGTCATGATCCAGGTTTCTTTTTCACAAGTAAGCCCCGTATTTATAGGCGTGTCAACAGAGTTTAAATACTTCAGCGTAATTCGTTGCTTATACTTTTTCACGAGGGTGAAAGAATCACATAGGCTACTGCGTGGTGTCTTGAACTTTACAAAATGGCAAACACAGATCAACTTGATAATGACGTAAGTTACAATTTATATATTAATACCAGCGTCAATTACAATACATATTTAAAATATGTTTAAAAAATATTACAATATTATTTATAATAAAACTAAACGCTTAGCTCCTTAACTGATCACTTTTTAAATTATTTTTCAGAGAGTTTTAATTGCATATGAGTTTAATGTCATTGCGGTTTGTATGGAAGTTAACATGAAGTAGCCTACTGCTAAAGTGTTACAGTATAAAATATAGTATATTTTATGTATAAAATAATTATGAAAAGAAACAATAAAGCAAAAATCTTATACATAAATCTTATTATTAGGTTTATGAGATTTCTGTGGATTATATTGTTAGCAAAAATTCTATTCAAAATAATATGATTCGAGTTGAACTTTATCAACATATCTTATATTTACAGAATGTCTTTTCCGTGGGTGTAAGTTCATATGGAGGAGAGGAGGTCAGTCATGATGGACACATTAACATACAAGACCTGACAATCATGATTGAGGAAAATGCATCTCAAATTCGTAACGATTTTTTACAAATAAATAGAAACTATAATTTAAGGATTCTCGACTATCTGTCAAAAGAAATCCCTGATTATCCAACCCCTGTTGAGTTTCACATCTCTGAGGTGACTCATGTCACTAACAAACATGGTTTTCAGGAAATCTTGAATTCAGAGGGATTCAAGGCAAGAGAATATAAAGATGATACGTTCTCATGGTGGAGCCTGAAGATCAATGAAGAGAATATAAATGAAGCCGAGGAGCGTTATCTAGAGGAGATGTTCCCAGACAGAACCCAAGAGCAAAGAGAAAATCAGGAGACATTCCTGAATAAATTCACAACATCACCTGCATTCGACATTCAGAAATCACGCTATGGTAACTTTCGGTTCACATTTCCTCTGAATGAACTGATGGAAGCATACAAGAATCAAAAGTGTGGAGTGAAAGATCCGGTTCTCAGGGCATACAAGACCACATTTTATAAACAAGAGATTATGTATGTTGTTCTCATTCACAGCCCAGAGGACAATGAGAAGTTTGAGAAATTCCCAGAGATTGAATCCAGTTTATTATTTGATTATAATAATGATACAATTATCTGGAAAGCACAAGCAATTTGTGAAAACCATGAATATCAGTTGCTATTGGATGAAGAGAATAGAATAGCAGAGACTGAACATATTATCAACCAGTTCTACGTGTGGGATCATGTTGCCTTGGCGTTTCACTTCAACGGAGTTCTACATTTCCCTAAAGAAAAGCTTAAAGAGAGCATCACCTGTTGTGAAATAGACACAATAAACCTTTCACGAAGTGAGCGCTTGTCACTTGAAGAAGCTGAAGAAATAAAACACCATTATACTTCCATGTAAACCTAGGACAATCATGAAATGACCCATGACATATCCAGTTCACATGCACTGTGTGATGAATGAAACATACTGAAAAACATATGTTAATCATGTTAGGAAGAGTTTCTACAATCTTTTTTAAATAACCAATCAGAATCTTAGAAAAACTAAAGATGATGTAGCCTACATAAATTCTTGTGTATACAGTATGCCTGTAATAAATTTCTTTGTATTGAGTTTCTCAGTATGTTAAATAAGTGAACTCAAACTCATCACAAGCATCTCCAATAATCCTAAATTGCTGTTTGTTTGATTTATAATGTAATTATAATGTATAATGTTTTACTAATAAATAAGACATTTTATTGTTACTACACTGTAAAAAAATGCAGCATTTTTGTAACACCAATATATATTTTTATGCTACTTTAACTTAAAAAGTTAAGTTAAACAACTTCAACTATAGTTTTTGTATGTTTTGTCAACTATTTACCGGTCAAAACTTAAAATAAAACTGCTCAAGTGTTTTTATAGGTCCACAGGTATATCACTGTAAAAAAATTCTGTAGAATTTACAGTACTGGGTATTACTGGCAAATAGCTGTCAGTAACTTACTGTACATTTTACATTTATGTTATTTACTGGCAACAGTTTATTCAAAATTAAATGAACATGAGACATTTTCAGTCTTTATCTTCTACAGTAGATGCAACTTACTGGCAACCAGCTGCATAATTACAGCACTTTTTTACAGTGAGCAGGGCCGGTTCTAGATATTTGGAGGCCCTATAGGCAAAATTTATGTTGGAGGCCCCTCACACCCCTCTAATTTTCAGAATAATGTGAGAACGTGTTTTTCTACTGCGTAAGAAATCAGATGAGCACTACTAATAAACATTTTTTTCCCCATTACTTTTACTTTTTATTAAGTTTGATCAACAATTGATTAACTTTATGCTAAAATGTAATTAGAAATTATGCAAAACCACATGTGTTAAAAATTTTAAGGCAGTCACATTTATTAAAAACACCACCTTTTTGGGATAACACAGGATAACAGTTTTGCTTTCTCCAAAGAGTAAAATTAAAAAGACAACAGTACATTGCAAAAACCCTAACGGTAAAAAAATTACAGGTGAACACCTCCTAGAAAACTTTTATTGTTTTTTTATTTTAACTTGGTATAAAGAATAATTTCCCTCTTACTTAACCAATATACAGTATAAAGTTATCTATCAGACTATTGCAATACCTTTTTATAAACTACCTTAAATATCCATACAAATCAGCTGCACTGGAAGTTAAACAGACAAACTACTTTGATGATTTGAAAACTAAAATAAAGTGTAGACTGGACTTACAAGATATACAGACAGTTTACTTTAGGTTACACCAGTTTTGTTTGCTGTTCGACTTTAAATACAAACTTTTTTAAATACAAACTTAATTCTTGCAGTGGCGGCACAGCATAAAGTTGAACTCACCTTAAAACTTTGTTTAATGCTGTCAGTAGTGATTTATAAACCACCTACTTCATACTATATAGTACGCGAAATGCAGTAGGCGAGGAGAGTAGTATGTCAGAATACATAGTATTCGAAAAACAGTATGTGAAAAGTACCCGGATGACCTACTACTTCCGGTTAGATTTTGTAGTGTGCATATGATGGACACTTCACTATCCCATGATGGCCAGGCAGAGGAGTTATCCAACGAAGAAGAAGAGGCATGCGGCTGTTTTCGCGCTGGAATTACATGACGTAATAACGACGTATGTCATGTGATGTAGCAACATGGCGGATGTAGTATGTCCGAATCTCATTCATACTACCAGGATTCATACATTACAGTACCTACTGTCAAGTAAGTAGGTACTTCATCTTATTCAGTACCTACTATACAGTATGCTGTTTCGGACGCAGCCATGGACTTAGCAGTTATGGAGGCCCCCCTTCCAAGCTTGAGGCCCTAGGCATTTGCCTACTCTGCCTATAGCTAGCGCCGGCCCTGACAGTGAGAAATACACACAAGGCGAGGATCCAGTTGCAGATGAAACAATAGTTTAATAAAGAATACATGATGGACAGAGAAATACCACTGGGCAATACCAGGGAGAGATTACTGTCACTGGGCAAAAACTGGAAAAAACAACCACCGAGCCGTGTCGGGGAGAGATGAGGAGACAAATCGGCCATGAAGACCGACCGGTACAGCTGGACAGCGGTCACAATAGTGCTAAACTGTTTGAATATCCCCGATTATCAATGCTAAAAATGAACTGAGAGAAGCCATTGAAAAAGCAGAACATACACTTTCAGATTTTGAGGTGATAGGCTAAACTAAATGTATGCTGTTTGCATACAAAACTATAATATCTTAAATTAGCAAATATAGGCTAATCAGTGTCATAGGTACAATCATGTCAACATTATATTATAAACGCCAGTGGGCAGTGTTGGGGAAAGTTACTTTTAGTAAAGTAATGCATTACAATATTAAGTTACTCCCCAAAAAAGTAACTAATTGTGTTACTTTAGTTACTTTTCATGGAAAGTAATGCTTACGTTACTTTTGCGTTACTTTTTCTTGGCTGAGGCTTGATCTCTTTTAGGCCTTGCAGGTGTTTTTATGACTGAAAAGTTCTGCATTCAGAAATTGCATATTTCATCACAAAAATGTTGAGCTCTGGCCTGCCATCTCAGTTTCTGACACAAACTGTTCCCACACAGGCGTGTAACCCAACGCATAGAGTGCATAATGTGACTACGTTTAGTTCAATTCATTATTTTTTTTAAATGGAATTAATTAAACTAAAAAGGTAACTTGCGTTTTGAAAAAGTAACTCAAATATTAATGTGTACATCTAAAAAGAAATGCATTACTTTAGTCGTTACTTTAGAAAAGTAATATTATTACGTAATGCACATTACTTGCGTTACCCCCAACACTGCCAGTGGGCATTTACTGGGGAATAAACTTTAGTATAAGCGATACATTTGAGGAAGCTAGTATGTAAGCAATAGCATTTGTTTCGTTTATCCGTTTTTCTCCAAATAAAAATGACTAGTGACACAAGTTTTGTTTGTCTTTTATTATGAATGGAGCTTTTTGTTAATGTACAAAACTAATATAATAAAGCATAATAAAAATAAAAGTTCTAAGTAGGCTAATGTAAAAATGTAATGTCTAGTTCATTCAGCAAAATAAAATATGACTGAATCAAGTCTTAATTGGTTATCATACAGTTTGTTCATGTAGTGATTAAAATTAAAATGGAAAAATGGGGGGGCATCAGGACTGCCTATGCATAGGGCCCGGGACCTTACGCCCCGATGACATAATTAGTCCACACACGGCAGATGACAGAAGGAATAATCGACAGATGACAAAAGGTATAATCCACACACGACAGTAGCTCACCGAAAAGATTTTTTGTTTTGTTTTGTATTTAAAAAATTTGTGTTTAAATGTAGCTTAAATAAATTGATTGTGACCACTTACCTTAAAAAAATTTAGTAAATTGTATGAAATTTTTTTTTAGTTAAGTTAATCTTTAGAGACACAACTTTTTATGATTTTTGAAGTCTATGGGGCGGTTTCCAGGACTGGGTTTAGATGAATCCAGGACTAGGCCTTATAGTTATATTAGGAGATTTAAGTAGTTTTTACAAACATAAACTTGTTTAATTTGTTTGCGATAATCCAAAAATCTATGGGAAAAAAATTTAAAGGATTTTTAGCAAGGAAACCAGTGTTCCGATAATTTCTGTGTGGCACTAAGTCTGTGTATTTAAAGGGACACCCCACTTTATTGTAAATATGCTTTTTTTTTCAGCTCCCCTAGAGTTAAACATTTGATTTTTAGTGTTTTGGAATCCATTTAGCTGATCTCCAGGTCTGGCAGTACCCCTTTTAGCATAGCATAATCCATTTAATCTGATTAGACCATTGGCATCATGCTAAAAAATAACCAAAGAGTTTCGATATTTTTTTCTATTTAAAACTTGACTCTTCTGTAGTTACATTGTGTACTAACACCGACTGAAAATTAAAAGTTGTGATTTTCTAGGCAGATATGGCTAGGAACTATACTTTCAATCTGGCGTAATATTCAAGAACTTTGCTGCTGTAACATGGAGCAGTGATATTACGCTGTCGGTTTTAGTACACAATGTAACTACAGAAGAGTCAAGTTTTAAATAGGAAAAATATTGAAACTCTTTGTTTATTTTGTAGCGCGATGCTAATGGTCTAATCAGATTCTATGGATTATGTTAAGCTATGCTAAAAGTGGTAGCCAGACCCGGAGATCAGCTAAATGGATTCCAAAACAGTAAAAATCAAATGTAGGGGAGCTGGAAAATGAACATATTTTCAAAAAAGTGGAGTGTCCCTTTAAGACAAATGTCTGATCAGATTAATAACCTCGGTTTGAATTATTTATGTGCCAGTATAAATATCCAACGCTTATATTAGATGAAAAAGGCCATGAACCAAATCAGTCCTTATTTAGCAAATTGACTATTTTTATTGTGTGTGTGTGTGTTGTATTGAGACTTGTTAATATTTGAGCAATAAATGGCTTTTATGTAGTTAGGTCACCAGGTAAACGGATGGATAAGTGAACATGAGGTTCTTTTGCCATGAGTGTTTTACCATCATTAACCATCAGTAAAGTCAGAAGGGACCAGGAAAATTTAGAACCAATGACAAAGAGCTCTGATGGTAAACTGGATTGTTCAGGTTTTCTTTTAAAGGGATAGTTCAGCTAAAAATAAAACTTACCCCATGATTTACTCACTTTCAAGTCATCCTCGATATATATGATTATCTTAATCATATTAGTCATATTAGAAAATGTCCTGGCTGATCCAAGCTTTGTAAATGGTGCTATTGATTTGAACCCCCAAAAAGTTGAATTGACTGCCCTCAGACAGCCTTTTTTTACGCACTGGAGCTGTGTGGATTATTTTTTTGAAGGATGGATGCACTTTTTTGGGCTTTAAATAAGAAGCACCATTTACTAAAGCTTGAATCAGCCGGGACATTCTCCAATATAACTTTCGATTGTGTTTATCTGAATAAAGATAATAATATACATCAAGAAAGGCTTGAGAGTGAGTAAATCATTGGGTAATTTCATTTTTTGGCCGAATGATCTCTTTCCGGCCAGTAGCCCCAGTAATAAGCCATCTTCTTTAGACTACCTCCCACATGTGTCAAAATAAACCCCACACCAGTTTCTGCACTGAAAGAGGTAAAATGTGGTTAAACCTTTTAACCTCAGTGAAATACAACTTTATTTACAGTTGCACTTTGTGTAGATATTTACTGATATATGATTTTATATTTTGAAATTATTATATAGATATATAGTTATTATATTATTATACATTATGAATTAATATATGTATGTGTAATACAATTATTTTAAAAACTTCCTTTTTATATATATATATAGATATACATTTTAATAAAATTGAGGAGATGCGGCATGATACGAGATGTTTATTTGAGCATCTGTATATTTCTCACAAGACCAGTTTTTCTGATAAAGTTTCACCTTAATGATCTGCCTTCAGTTGACAGGAGAATGTTAATAAAAAATGTAATTCAAAATGTTAAATTAACTTTCCAGCTTAACAATAAGCTACTTAATGATTAAAAGGTTCTTTTAGATTTTGATTGTGTTTTTACCTCAGCGTTAATCATGAAAAACTGTTCTGTATTATTTTATTGTCAGAGTGAAAAATGAAATAAAAATGTATTTAAATGTTTTTGTCCAATCATGGAGATGTCATTTTCTCTCTCTATGTAGTGTCTAACTATGGAAGAGGTAGTTTTCATTTCGTAGTTTCGATCATAGCTATAGCGTATCGACCATTACACGGAGCTAACATTACTGTTTAAAATTAATAATTTAAAATAAAATAAAAATAATTTAAAAGTATCCTTAAATTCTTGTCTGGCTGACAAATCCACACAGCGGTGATTCATCTTCACTGTCTCTCCTCGCCTTTTGAAAAACGAAACATTTTTATATTACAAAAGGTATTTGATCCAGAGGTCAGTTTAGGGTGGCACACGTACGTCAACAATTTAACCGCTATCTCTTGTTTATTGTCTGTAGCATTCACACCAGTTTCCCAGCTAACATTTAACGTTATTCTAACGTTATAATAACGTTAGGAGATTGTTATTATAACGTTAGAATAACCTTAGGAAAACGTTAGAAAAACTTTAAACTAACCTAAAACTAACGTTCTCCTAACGTTATTATAACGTTAGAATAACGTTAAACTAACCTAAAAATAACGTTCTTTTCCGTAAAGAAATTTTTCCTGGCTAACCAAAAACAAACCCTAAAAAATAACGTTATGGGAACCAAAAACTAACGTTATGGGAACACTATTTTATGGTTAAAAAATACCCAAAATATACATTCTGTATAAGTTATTTTTTAGGTTATTTTAAAACTAACCACCCTGCCGCGTTATGGGAACGTTATTTTATGGTTCCAAAAAAATAACGTTATTTTATGGTTCCAAAAATACCCAAAAAATAACCAAAAAATAATGTTCCGTATAAGTTATTTTTAGGTTATTTTAAAAATAACCACCCTGTAACGTTATGGGAACGTTATTTTATGGTTCCAAAAAAATAACCAAAAAATAACGTTCTGTATAAGTTATTTTTAGGTTATTTAAAAATAACCACCCTGCAACGTTATGGGAACGTTATTTTATTGTTGCAAAAAATAAAACCTAAAAAGAACGTTCCCAAAACGTTATTATTTGGGTCCCAAAAAATAACCAAAATATAACCAAAAACTAACGTTAGGGGAACGTTCTGTGTTTGCTGGGTTAACAGTTCACTATTAAAACCAGAGCAAGGAAATGAGATTACTCAAACATACTACAAAAGGAAGAATAATAATTTCAGTGTTGCAAAACAGAAAGTTACAGAGAAACAGAAACTTAAAGCAGCTGGTTTACTAAGAAATTGAAACTGTTGTGTTTAGCTTTCGTTTTGTAGTTTTAATTCGCATTGTCATGATCCAGGTTTCTTTTTCACAAGTAAGCCCCGTATTTATAGGCGTGTCAACAGAGTTTAAATACTTCAGCGTAATTCGTTGCTTATACTTTTTCACGAGGGTGAAAGAATCACATAGGCTACTGCGTGGTGTCTTGAACTTTACAAAATGGCAAACACAGATCAACTTGATAATGACGTAAGTTACAATTTATATATTAATACCAGCGTCAATTACAATACATATTTAAAATATGTTTAAAAAATATTACAATATTATTTATAATAAAACTAAACGCTTAGCTCCTTAACTGATCACTTTTTAAATTATTTTTCAGAGAGTTTTAATTGCATATGAGTTTAATGTCATTGCGGTTTGTATGGAAGTTAACATGAAGTAGCCTACTGCTAAAGTGTTACAGTATAAAATATAGTATATTTTATGTATAAAATAATTATGAAAAGAAACAATAAAGCAAAAATCTTATACATAAATCTTATTATTAGGTTTATGAGATTTCTGTGGATTATATTGTTAGCAAAAATTCTATTCAAAATAATATGATTCGAGTTGAACTTTATCAACATATCTTATATTTACAGAATGTCTTTTCCGTGGGTGTAAGTTCATATGGAGGAGAGGAGGTCAGTCATGATGGACACATTAACATACAAGACCTGACAATCATGATTGAGGAAAATGCATCTCAAATTCGTAACGATTTTTTACAAATAAATAGAAACTATAATTTAAGGATTCTCGACTATCTGTCAAAAGAAATCCCTGATTATCCAACCCCTGTTGAGTTTCACATCTCTGAGGTGACTCATGTCACTAACAAACATGGTTTTCAGGAAATCTTGAATTCAGAGGGATTCAAGGCAAGAGAATATAAAGATGATACGTTCTCATGGTGGAGCCTGAAGATCAATGAAGAGAATATAAATGAAGCCGAGGAGCGTTATCTAGAGGAGATGTTCCCAGACAGAACCCAAGAGCAAAGAGAAAATCAGGAGACATTCCTGAATAAATTCACAACATCACCTGCATTCGACATTCAGAAATCACGCTATGGTAACTTTCGGTTCACATTTCCTCTGAATGAACTGATGGAAGCATACAAGAATCAAAAGTGTGGAGTGAAAGATCCGGTTCTCAGGGCATACAAGACCACATTTTATAAACAAGAGATTATGTATGTTGTTCTCATTCACAGCCCAGAGGACAATGAGAAGTTTGAGAAATTCCCAGAGATTGAATCCAGTTTATTATTTGATTATAATAATGATACAATTATCTGGAAAGCACAAGCAATTTGTGAAAACCATGAATATCAGTTGCTATTGGATGAAGAGAATAGAATAGCAGAGACTGAACATATTATCAACCAGTTCTACGTGTGGGATCATGTTGCCTTGGCGTTTCACTTCAACGGAGTTCTACATTTCCCTAAAGAAAAGCTTAAAGAGAGCATCACCTGTTGTGAAATAGACACAATAAACCTTTCACGAAGTGAGCGCTTGTCACTTGAAGAAGCTGAAGAAATAAAACACCATTATACTTCCATGTAAACCTAGGACAATCATGAAATGACCCATGACATATCCAGTTCACATGCACTGTGTGATGAATGAAACATACTGAAAAACATATGTTAATCATGTTAGGAAGAGTTTCTACAATCTTTTTTAAATAACCAATCAGAATCTTAGAAAAACTAAAGATGATGTAGCCTACATAAATTCTTGTGTATATGCCTGTAATAAATTTCTTTGTATTGAGTTTCTCAGTATGTTAAATAAGTGAACTCAAACTCATCACAAGCATCTCCAATAATCCTAAATTGCTGTTTGTTTGATTTATAATGTAATTATAATGTATAATGTTTTACTAATAAATAAGACATTTTATTGTTACTACACTGTAAAAAAATGCAGCATTTTTGTAACACCAATATATATTTTTATGCTACTTTAACTTAAAAAGTTAAGTTAAACAACTTCAACTATAGTTTTTGTATGTTTTGTCAACTATTTACCGGTCAAAACTTAAAATAAAACTGCTCAAGTGTTTTTATAGGTCCACAGGTATATCACTGTAAAAAAATTCTGTAGAATTTACAGTACTGGGTATTACTGGCAAATAGCTGTCAGTAACTTACTGTACATTTTACATTTATGTTATTTACTGGCAACAGTTTATTCAAAATTAAATGAACATGAGACATTTTCAGTCTTTATCTTCTACAGTAGATGCAACTTACTGGCAACCAGCTGCATAATTACAGCACTTTTTTACAGTGAGCAGGGCCGGTTCTAGATATTTGGAGGCCCTATAGGCAAAATTTATGTTGGAGGCCCCTCACACCCCTCTAATTTTCAGAATAATGTGAGAACGTGTTTTTCTACTGCGTAAGAAATCAGATGAGCACTACTAATAAACATTTTTTTCCCCATTACTTTTACTTTTTATTAAGTTTGATCAACAATTGATTAACTTTATGCTAAAATGTAATTAGAAATTATGCAAAACCACATGTGTTAAAAATTTTAAGGCAGTCACATTTATTAAAAACACCACCTTTTTGGGATAACACAGGATAACAGTTTTGCTTTCTCCAAAGAGTAAAATTAAAAAGACAACAGTACATTGCAAAAACCCTAACGGTAAAAAAATTACAGGTGAACACCTCCTAGAAAACTTTTATTGTTTTTTTATTTTAACTTGGTATAAAGAATAATTTCCCTCTTACTTAACCAATATACAGTATAAAGTTATCTATCAGACTATTGCAATACCTTTTTATAAACTACCTTAAATATCCATACAAATCAGCTGCACTGGAAGTTAAACAGACAAACTACTTTGATGATTTGAAAACTAAAATAAAGTGTAGACTGGACTTACAAGATATACAGACAGTTTACTTTAGGTTACACCAGTTTTGTTTGCTGTTCGACTTTAAATACAAACTTTTTTAAATACAAACTTAATTCTTGCAGTGGCGGCACAGCATAAAGTTGAACTCACCTTAAAACTTTGTTTAATGCTGTCAGTAGTGATTTATAAACCACCTACTTCATACTATATAGTACGCGAAATGCAGTAGGCGAGGAGAGTAGTATGTCAGAATACATAGTATTCGAAAAACAGTATGTGAAAAGTACCCGGATGACCTACTACTTCCGGTTAGATTTTGTAGTGTGCATATGATGGACACTTCACTATCCCATGATGGCCAGGCAGAGGAGTTATCCAACGAAGAAGAAGAGGCATGCGGCTGTTTTCGCGCTGGAATTACATGACGTAATAACGACGTATGTCATGTGATGTAGCAACATGGCGGATGTAGTATGTCCGAATCTCATTCATACTACCAGGATTCATACATTACAGTACCTACTGTCAAGTAAGTAGGTACTTCATCTTATTCAGTACCTACTATACAGTATGCTGTTTCGGACGCAGCCATGGACTTAGCAGTTATGGAGGCCCCCCTTCCAAGCTTGAGGCCCTAGGCATTTGCCTACTCTGCCTATAGCTAGCGCCGGCCCTGACAGTGAGAAATACACACAAGGCGAGGATCCAGTTGCAGATGAAACAATAGTTTAATAAAGAATACATGATGGACAGAGAAATACCACTGGGCAATACCAGGGAGAGATTACTGTCACTGGGCAAAAACTGGAAAAAACAACCACCGAGCCGTGTCGGGGAGAGATGAGGAGACAAATCGGCCATGAAGACCGACCGGTACAGCTGGACAGCGGTCACAATAGTGCTAAACTGTTTGAATATCCCCGATTATCAATGCTAAAAATGAACTGAGAGAAGCCATTGAAAAAGCAGAACATACACTTTCAGATTTTGAGGTGATAGGCTAAACTAAATGTATGCTGTTTGCATACAAAACTATAATATCTTAAATTAGCAAATATAGGCTAATCAGTGTCATAGGTACAATCATGTCAACATTATATTATAAACGCCAGTGGGCAGTGTTGGGGAAAGTTACTTTTAGTAAAGTAATGCATTACAATATTAAGTTACTCCCCAAAAAAGTAACTAATTGTGTTACTTTAGTTACTTTTCATGGAAAGTAATGCTTACGTTACTTTTGCGTTACTTTTTCTTGGCTGAGGCTTGATCTCTTTTAGGCCTTGCAGGTGTTTTTATGACTGAAAAGTTCTGCATTCAGAAATTGCATATTTCATCACAAAAATGTTGAGCTCTGGCCTGCCATCTCAGTTTCTGACACAAACTGTTCCCACACAGGCGTGTAACCCAACGCATAGAGTGCATAATGTGACTACGTTTAGTTCAATTCATTATTTTTTTTAAATGGAATTAATTAAACTAAAAAGGTAACTTGCGTTTTGAAAAAGTAACTCAAATATTAATGTGTACATCTAAAAAGAAATGCATTACTTTAGTCGTAACTTTAGAAAAGTAATATTATTACGTAATGCACATTACTTGCGTTACCCCCAACACTGCCAGTGGGCATTTACTGGGGAATAAACTTTAGTATAAGCGATACATTTGAGGAAGCTAGTATGTAAGCAATAGCATTTGTTTCGTTTATCCGTTTTTCTCCAAATAAAAATGACTAGTGACACAAGTTTTGTTTGTCTTTTATTATGAATGGAGCTTTTTGTTAATGTACAAAACTAATATAATAAAGCATAATAAAAATAAAAGTTCTAAGTAGGCTAATGTAAAAATGTAATGTCTAGTTCATTCAGCAAAATAAAATATGACTGAATCAAGTCTTAATTGGTTATCATACAGTTTGTTCATGTAGTGATTAAAATTAAAATGGAAAAATGGGGGGGCATCAGGACTGCCTATGCATAGGGCCCGGGACCTTACGCCCCGATGACATAATTAGTCCACACACGGCAGATGACAGAAGGAATAATCGACAGATGACAAAAGGTATAATCCACACACGACAGTAGCTCACCGAAAAGATTTTTTGTTTTGTTTTGTATTTAAAAAATTTGTGTTTAAATGTAGCTTAAATAAATTGATTGTGACCACTTACCTTAAAAAAATTTAGTAAATTGTATGAAATTTTTTTTTAGTTAAGTTAATCTTTAGAGACACAACTTTTTATGATTTTTGAAGTCTATGGGGCGGTTTCCAGGACTGGGTTTAGATGAATCCAGGACTAGGCCTTATAGTTATATTAGGAGATTTAAGTAGTTTTTACAAACATAAACTTGTTTAATTTGTTTGCGATAATCCAAAAATCTATGGGAAAAAAATTTAAAGGATTTTTAGCAAGGAAACCAGTGTTCCGATAATTTCTGTGTGGCACTAAGTCTGTGTATTTAAAGGGACACCCCACTTTATTGTAAATATGCTTTTTTTTTCAGCTCCCCTAGAGTTAAACATTTGATTTTTAGTGTTTTGGAATCCATTTAGCTGATCTCCAGGTCTGGCAGTACCCCTTTTAGCATAGCATAATCCATTTAATCTGATTAGACCATTGGCATCATGCTAAAAAATAACCAAAGAGTTTCGATATTTTTTTCTATTTAAAACTTGACTCTTCTGTAGTTACATTGTGTACTAACACCGACTGAAAATTAAAAGTTGTGATTTTCTAGGCAGATATGGCTAGGAACTATACTCTCAATCTGGCGTAATATTCAAGAACTTTGCTGCTGTAACATGGAGCAGTGATATTACGCTGTCGGTTTTAGTACACAATGTAACTACAGAAGAGTCAAGTTTTAAATAGGAAAAATATTGAAACTCTTTGTTTATTTTGTAGCGCGATGCTAATGGTCTAATCAGATTCTATGGATTATGTTAAGCTATGCTAAAAGTGGTAGCCAGACCCGGAGATCAGCTAAATGGATTCCAAAACAGTAAAAATCAAATGTAGGGGAGCTGGAAAATGAGCATATTTTCAAAAAAAGTGGAGTGTACCTTTAAGACAAATGTCTGATCAGATTAATAACCTCGGTTTGGATTATTTATGTGCCAGTATAAATATCCATTGCTTATATTAGATGAAAAAGGCCATGAACCAAATCAGTCCTTGTTTAGCAAATTGACTATTTTTATTGTGTGTGTGTTGTATTGAGACTTGTTAAAATTTGAGCAATAAATGGCTTTTATGTAGTTAGGTCACCAGGTAAACGGATGGATAAGTGAACATGAGGTTCTTTTGCCATGAGTGTTTTACCATCATTTACCATCAGTAAAGTCAGAAGGGAGCAGGAAAATTTAGAACCAATGACAAAGAGCTCTGATGGTAAACTGGATTGTTCAGGTTTTCTTTTAAAGGGATAGTTCAGCTAAAAATAAAACTTACCCCATTATTTACTCACTCTCAAGCCATCCTTGATATATATGATTATCTTAATCATATTAGTCATATTAGAAAATGTCCTGGCTGATCCAAGCTTTGTAAATGGTGCTATTGATTTGAACCCCCAAAAAGTTGAATTGACTGCCCTCAGACAGCCTTTTTTACGCACTGGAGCTGTGTGGATTATTTTGTGAAGGATGGATGCACTTTTTTGGGCTTTAAATAAGAAGCACCATTTACTAAAGCTTGAATCAGCCAGGACATTTTCCAATATAACTTTCGATTGTGTTTATCTGAATAAAGATAATAATATACATCAAGAAAGGCTTGAGAGTGAGTAAATCATTGGGTAATTTCATTTTTTAGCCGAATGATCTCTTTCCGGCCAGTAGCCCCAGTAATAAGCCATCTTCTTTAGACTACCTCCCACATGTGTCAAAATAAACCCCACACCAGTTTCTGCACTGAAAGAGGTCAAATGTGGTTAAACCTTTTAACCTCAGTGAAATACAACTTTATTTACAGTTGCACTTTGTGTAGATATTTACTGATATGATTTTATATTTTGAAATTATTATATAGATATATAGTTATTATATTATTATACATTATGAATTAATATATGTATGTGTAATGCAATTAAGTAGTTGTAACGGGCCACCATTTGTCAAACTAATGATTTATGACCCCCTTGACAGGTCGTGTTCTGACAGCTCGTGTTCTGACAGCTGGTGTTTGACAGGGGGCGGGACTATCAATCAAAAGCTGTACAAGCTGTCTACTTTAGACAGCGAGTGTGTGATCGTTTACGACATGTCATTTAGTGGGTTGTTTTTCCTGTGTGTGTTTTATGTCAAGCCTATGCTGTCATGTTTATTGACAGCTTGTGTTTATTGACAGGTTGTGTTTTGACTAGGGCTGTCAAAAGATTAATCGTGATTAATCACATCTAAAATAAAAGTTTGTGTTTACATAACATATGTGTGTGTAGTGTGTATAATTAATATTTATATATAAAAACACACACAGTCATGTATATATTTAAGAAAAATTGGTTATATTTATATATAAAATATTTATATTTCTATATAATATAAATTATATAAATGTTTATACAGTATATAAATGCAAATATTTCTTAAATATACACATGAATGTGTGTGTATTTATATATACATAATAATTATACACATTACACACACATATGTTATGTAAACACAAACTTTTATTTTAGATGTGATTAATCACGATTAATCTTTTGACAGCCCTAGTTTTGACAGATGCCGCCAGCGTCTCTCTCACCCATCCCCCCTCCTTTCTCGACCGTGCGCGTCTCAACACTGCCTGTCTCACAGCGGGTGCGTGTTGTAAACGAGTAAAGATTTCTAAAACTCAATGTTGGTAAAATAATTCACCATTACGGTGACAAAAAGTAAATGTTTATTTTAGATTTAGACAAATCATGAACAAGGCTATGATTAAAACTTTTGTTTGTAACATCACAAGTTATTTAATTAAATATTCCGTATACGGGTATAGTTTAAGCAATGACCTGAGCCATAACCTTCGGCGCAGTCAATACTACAATCTTTAGACGATAGTCTAAACTAAATAAAATTTTAAACGGTTCAGGAGTTCCGTGAATCTTTTCATGACCTGCTCTATAGTTTCACGCGTATTAAAGATCCGGCGGTGCATGACAAAGCTCCGGGTGAGTGTTCATATATGCCGTTTTAAAATAACCTTAATAAATGTAATTCTGTCCACTATGGCAAAATAGGATTTATTTTAGATTTAGGGGATTCTTTAACCAAGTCTCTGATTAAGACATGTGTATACGTGCACCGATGGTGACAGAGAACTTATATCTGACGTTAATAAACTTTTAAATGTTTTAAGACGTGTTCATCCCATCTTAGGGGTTTATTTTTAATTAAATGATTCTTAAAACCATGTGTGAAAATGTGTATATTATACAATGAGTCTTATATTGTCTGCTCGGACAAAAATAAAGTATTATTTTAGATTTTAGGCGAAGTGCCACCGTGTATGACAAATATAGTTTGATATAAACGTTTGTTTTGTCAAAAGTTTCTTATAGACATTCAAGAAACAAATATTTTAGTTGTATCTGGTTAAACATAATTCTGATATTTTCTATTGAACTAGTCTATTTTTCTGATCAGACACAAAGTTTCTGATGCTGATATTATGACAGTGTGTGATAGATAATTCACAGCAGGGGCGGTTTGTAATCTAGGTAGAGTCTTTTAAAACTGTCGCTACACAACTTGTTTTTAATCATCAACGAACACCACGGACCACTCTGTGAGTAGCACAGTTTTGAAAATGAACGTTAAGTGTTGTTTTAATGACATGTTTGTGCATGACCCTTGACCTCCATTCTGAAGCAGTCAAGAGACGCTTCTAAACAAGTCAAAAAGTCAAGACACGACCCATTGTCAAAATTTCAGTGACCATCACTGTAGTTCATCCAAAACAAACCAGAAATGAGACTCAAAGTGTTTAATACCGGAATTATTCTTTAAGACTTTTTTCTTTAACAAAACATTCACATAATTTGTCTAGTAAATTATATTTATCTCGCAATAGTTAGCTTGTAAGGAACAAAGCATTCACATAACTCGTCTGGGTAATTTACTAATGCCGCAATAGCTAGCCTGTTTGGAACCGAGCATATATTAAAACACAACACTGGGTGACACTTGCATTACATGTGAATGGCCCCTACGCTAATAGGATTTTGTTTCTCTCTCCCTATCTCGTCCTCAAACCCGAGGACATTGAGACAAACAGACCAGTTCCGGCTGCCGTGGAGGTCAACACACCACTGATCTACTGGCTGCCCTTCAACGTGATGCCCAGCCGATGCCTGACCACCGACGGAACCCGTTAAATCTCTTTATCCGTTTACATCCCATATATAGATGTGTATATCTTTTCCTCCTAGGACTTTTTGTTCCTCCCTGAGGTTTTTCTCCTAGGGGTTTTTTCAACCCCGGGGAGTCAACCAACATTGGCTTAACTTAGCACCCTCTTGTATACGAGACATTATTAATTTGCTCGCTTGTAAAGTTTATTCATAGCTGCTGTATTTTGCTACTTATATTGTCTGTCGATTTTTCTATGTTTCCCCTGCTTCTTTTAATGTAAAGCTGCTTTGAAACAAATTACAAAATGTGAAAAGCGCTATATAAATAAAATTGAATTGAAATGAAATGTCTCTTTCCTGTTTTACAGATGCGGAGAGGGAGTGATTCCCCAACATCGAGGTGGCAGAGATCCGGGACCTTCTACGGAGGAAGTGCAACAATGACAATTACAAGGCCTCCAGTAGTTCAAATCAGAGCTAGATGTGCATATAGTACAAGTTGTTCGCAATTGTTCTCTTCCCGGCATTTCAAAGAAAGTCGACTGTTTAAGGTTCCCCATTTTGCCAATATCTGTTTTTTTGTGTGTTACTTTTGTGTCAATAATAAAGATCTTTTTTTGAAATGCAGTTTGTAATCTGTTTGTGTGCATTTGAACTGAATTGTAATATAATACACTTGTAGTGTAATAGCAACATTCATGCTTAAGTATAACAAAATGGGGATAAAAGTACAGATGAAATATACTTAAAATATAAAAAATACACTATAATAATATTGCACTGAAAGTATGTGTCTATGATGTTTAGGTTGTAATTGAACTTCACTTTAAAAACATTATTATTGTCATAGTGGGACACTTTAAAAGCACTAAAAATAGTTAGGAAGTGCATTTGTAGAGCACTTGAAATATTACAGAGGCATACAAAATTAACATTGTTTATAGAAAATTATAAGTATGATAGTAGTATGCACAAAATGTACTTAAACACAATTGTAATTTGTGCTGCAATGGCTTTTTAAGTGTATTTCCATTAAAATGGCAATACAATGCAATTGTACTGTACACTTAACTATACTTGGATTTGTAAAAAAAACACTGGTGAAAAAAATATTTGAATTCTGACTTTATTCTCAGAATTCTGACTTTAATCTCAGAATTCTGAGATTAAAGTCAGAATTCTGAGATTAAAGTCAGAATTCTGAGAATAAAGTCAGAATTCAAGTATTTTTTTCACCAGTGGCCCTAATCCTCTTCCGTACTTCCTCTTTCCTAATCCTATTCCGAAAATAGTACAAAATATAGAAAATATACTTAGTACACTTTTTTAAAGTATATTTTTAATATAATTTTTTTTCACCTGGGGTACATCTACAATTTAACCGTTTCTCTCGTTTATTGTCTGTGGCATTCACACCAGTTGTTTAACTATTAAAACCAGAGCAAGGAAATTAGATACTCAAACATAAAAGGAAGAATAATAATTTCAGTGTTGCAAAACAGAAACAAAAAGTTACAGAGAAACAGAAACTTAAGCAGCTGGTTTACTAAGAAACTTAAACTGTTGTGTTTAGCTTTCGTTTTGTAGTTTTAATTCGCATTTGTCATGATCCAGGTTTCTTTTTCATAAGCCCCGTATTTATAGGCGTGTCAACAGAGTTTAAATACTTCAGCGTAATTCGTTGCTTATACTTTTCACGAGGGTAAAATAATCACATAGGCTACTGCTATGAAGGTATATTTGGTGCAAAACTACTGCACACCTGTGACAGTGGAATTTGTATTTGTAGAGATTATCCACACATGTGTATCAGTAAATTTGAGGTCACAGATGAAGAGTTGCAAACTTGTAGATTTTTTTTCTATCCCTCAAATACAACACAACAGTTACACATTCACAAATCCTTCAGTGCAGCTGCACAAATCCCATTTTACAAATCACAGATTAAGAAACTCACAAGCTCACATTTTTTGCTACAATTGCTGCAGTAAATATGGTGCAAAACCTACTTGAACACCTGCATCAAAGTATGTGAAGTCACACACAAATTTTGTACATTCGCAAAATCAGTTTGTGCATCTGTGCGATGAGAGTTGCATGTGTGTAAAAAAAAATTCACAATTTTTTTTTATTTTTGAAATATTTTCTAGCACAAACACAAGTACATAAATACAACTGCTTGAATCTGCTGCTACGAGTTTCAAACACTCTTTTTCGTGTGCTCTCTGTTTTGCACCAAATATCTTGAGATAAATGGTGCGAAAGTGATTTGTGTACCTGTAGGCTATGTTCAGCACTGCCCACCAGGTGGCGCCTGACACTCACTGAAGCAGAGTTTATTAATTACCAGCAATGTTTCAGCAAGGTAAATCGCCTTTATCAAGGTATTATTTTCACCAAGTGGAGAACAATATAAATGGGAGTGCTAATTATACACAGATGAAGGTAATTACATACAATATTCCAATGATTCATTAGTAAACAAAATATAAGTTCCATAAATCTCAAACCATCAATATAAGTAGATTAAAAAATACAAGCAGCAAATTCACACATAGGCCTACATATACCTAATAGGCTTTAATATACCTAAAAGGCCTCCTGTCTAAGTAAAAATTGGTCCAACTCACCTCACCTTCTAGATGAAAATACCCTCTCAATTCCTATATACAATAATGAAGTTATAGGATGATTAAGTTCAACAAAATGCAGTTGTAGCACTTATGTCACTGCAATCGTAATAACTATGCTACTGGACCAGTTCTAGGTTCGTTGAGTGGTGTATGTTATATTAGAAAAGACACATGAGACGTGAAAACTTATATAAATTAATTAGCAGTTTACTGAACAGAAATAAAAATGGAATAGGTAAGTTAGTAAGATAAATAGAATAATTAGATAAATATATCAATATAGATTATTCAATAAATATATCAATAAATGTTTACCGTACAAAATTTAGATCAATAAATAATCAATAAATATTTACAGTAAAAGATGTGTCAATAAATAATCAATGTAGATCAATAAATAATCAATAAATGTTTATAGTAAAAGATGTATGTCAATAAATAATCAATAAATATTTACAGTACAATATGTATAATAAATAATTTTAAATCATTTATATTTAATCTTTTCTTATTTAAATAAGTTTAAATGGATTTAACTGGTTTAAGTATGGGTTTATTCTGGTTAGTTTTGTTCTTAGACCGGTCTATTAAATTTTAATCAGCTCTTTTAGAACAGTTGCTTAACTATTTTTAAGCTATTTGTTTCTAGTTTTCTTTTGAGTTAACTCTTCTTTCTTTAAGGGAACAGGTAAGTATTTTAGCGTGCTTATGTTAGTGTGATTGTTTCACTTTACAGGGTCTAACTTTTTTTTGCAGGTAATTGTAAGGATTTTAAATGTTTCTTTTGTTTGTGCAATTGCTATTAGAAAAATACATATGGACCTTGGTATTTATAAAATCCTCTGTACGGCCCTGCTCATGACAATAAGAATCCACTCTCAATAGTGTATGACGAGCTGTAGGTTTTTTAATCGGATCCCTATGTAAAAAATTACAAGCTACCCACAAGTCTAAAAAGCTGATTTGATTTGGGATAGCATCCAGGGTAAATGTTAAGAAATCAGAACAACTGTTTAGATAATAATAAAAACAATTTAGTTGTTCAGTTACCCGATTCAAAAAGACAGAAATAATCATCCAAATTAGTATATTAGAAGAAAAAGCATGTATCTTAGTTAAATGTAGGCCTATGTGTGTATTTGCTGCTTGTATTTTTTAATCTACTTATATTGATGGTTTGAGATTTATGGAACTTATATTTTGTTTACTAATGAATCATTGGAATATTGTATGTAATTACCTTCATCTGTGTATAATTAGCACTCCCATTTATATTGTTCTCCACTTCGTGAAAATAATACCTTGATAAAGGCGATTTACTTGCTGAAACATTGCTGGTAATTAATAAACTCTGCTTCAGTGAGTGTCAGGCGCCACCTGGTGGGCAGTGCTGAACATAGCCTACAGGTACACAAATCACTTTCGCACCATTTATCTCGAGATATTTGGTGCAAAACAGAGAGCACACGAAAAAGAGTGTTTGAAACTCGTAGCAGCAGATTCAAGCAGTTGTATTTATGTACTTGTGTTTGTGCTAGAAAATATTTCAAAAATAAAAAAATATTTGTGAAAAAATTTTTTTACCTACATGCAACTCTCATCGCACAGATGCACAAACTGATTTTGCGAATGTACAAAATTTGTGTGTGACTTCACATACTTTGATGCAGGTGTTCAAGTAGGTTTTGCACCATATTTACTGCAGCAATTGTAGCAAAAAACGTGAGCTTGTGAGTTTCTTAATCTGTGATTTGTAAAATGGGATTTGTGCAGCTGCACTGAAGGATTTGTGAATGTGTAACTGTTGTGTTGTATTTGAGGGAAAGAAAAAAAATCTACAAGTTTGCAACTCTTCATCTGTGACCTCAAATTTACTGATACACATGTGTGGATAATCTCTACAAATACAAATTCCACTGTCACAGGTGTGCAGTTGTTTTGCACCAAATATACCTTCATATACTGCTCGTGTCTTGAACTTTACAAAATGGCAAACACAGATCAACTTGATAATGACGTATACAATTTATATATTAGTACCAGCGTCAATTACAATACATATTTAAAATATGTTTAAAAAAATATTACAATATTATTTATAATAAAACTAAACGCTTAGCTCCTTAACTGATCACTTTTTAAATTATTTTTCAGAGAGTTTTAATTGCATATGATTTTAATGTCATTGCGGTTTGTTTGGAAGTTAACATGAAGTAGCCTACTGCTTAAGTGTTTACAGTATAAAATATAGTATATTTTATGTATAAAATAATTATGAAAAGAAACAATAAAGCAAAAATCTTATACATAAATCTTATTATTAGGTTTATGAGATTTCTGTGGATTATATTGTTAGCAAAAATTCTATTCAAAATAATCTGATTCGAGTTGAACTTTATCAACATATCTTATATTTACAGAATGTCTTTTCCGTGGGTGAACGTTCATATGGAGGAGAGGAGGTCAGTCATGATGGACACATTAACATACAAGACCTGACAATCAAGATTGAGGAAAATGCATCTCAAATTCGTATACGTTTTGTTAAAAATAAGTATCATCTAAAGATTCTCGACTATCTGCTTAAAGAAATCCCTGATTATCCAACCCCTGTTGAGTTTCACATCTCTGTGACTCATGTCACTGAAGAAAATGCTCTTCAAGAAATCTTGAATTCAGAGGGATTCAAGGCAAGAGAATATAAAGATGATACGTTCTCATGGTGGAGCCTGAAGATCAATGAAGAGACTATAAAGGAAGCTGAGCAGCGCTATCTAGAGGAAACCTTCCCAGACAGAACCCAAGAGCAAAGAGAAAAGCAGGAGACATTCCTGAATAAATTCACTACATCACCTGCATTCGACATTCAGAAATCACGCTATGGTAACTTTCGGTTCACATTTCCTCTGAATGAACTGATGGCAGCGTACAAGAATCAGATGTGTGGAGGGAAAGATCCGGTTCTCAGGGCATACAAGACCACATTTTACAGACAAGAGATTATGTATGTTGTTCTTATTCACAGCCCAGGGGCCCGTTCTTCGTACGTCGCTAACTCAGTTAGCTGGATTTGATTGTTGATGATTTGGCATGATCTTGGATTATTTGGTTCTTCGAAGCTCATTCTAAACTTGGTGTCATAGCAACAGGTCCCTAAGCTCAAACCTGCTCGGGAGCAGGCTTATTTCATGTAAACAAGATTAGTTTGTACCTTTTTAAGCGGATGTGATACGGAAAGTCTGACGCAGTCGCGTATTCTTCATTATACGAGCGCAATCTGCGTAAGATGCATGATTAATATAAAGAGCTTTTCAAATTCAACACGTAATAAAAAAAGAATATATTAATTAAATCTTTTAGCGATGTTATTTAAAAAATATATAATATAACAAATATATTTTCCTGTACTTGTGCGACTTGTTTTTGTGTAACAGGTGTTTGATTATTATTCTTAAACGAATGACATGCTGATCACATTCATTTTAAATTTGTTTGAATTTTCCTTAATAAAAACAGCAATTAATCCCAGCACTAATAGATGTTATGTACAATAAAGACTATTACTCAGTGTGAAATAATTTTCATTTGAATAAACTAATCTCCTATTTTAGTTTTGTCTTTAGATTGTCAAGTAGCTTTCAATGTCATGCATAAAAAGGGTTTTCGTTTAGTAATTTCTATCTGTTCTATCTTTAAAACGTTGTCTACAAATATGTTACCCTGTCCCTGTTCTGTGACAAAAATGACCAAAATAACCAAATAAGTTTTTTGCACATATTTTCACATATCTTTATCTTCTTTACTACACTTTTCTGTGCAGACTCAGCAGATGCAGGACTTTCAGTTAACGTGGAATACTGCTATGCTAATATAGTCAGAAATCAATTAAGAATAATGCAATTGAAGTAAACTTATTTAACCACTTGCATATAGTTTCTCTAAAGGACTACCATCTGAGAGGATTTCTTTACTGTCATGTGCATTGCTATCAGAAACGGTTGTATTTTATAATCTTTTGATGTAGAACAGGGGTTCTCAAAGTCCGGACTCCGGTCCGGATCCGGATCCGGACCCGACCGGAACTTGATCCGGACCCGCGTCCACTTCATATTACAAGTGCATTCATTTCTATGTGATTGATTAAATGTGTGCATTTGCTAATTTACAAATGCATATTAAACTTGTAAACCATTCGTTTAGTTTTTTTAAATTTAAGAGTATTCCTGGTCCGAAAATAAAACGAGTTATTTAAAAATTTCCTGTGTGACGCTGTAGCCGTCACACCCAGATATTATGCACAGCTACTCCATGTACTACGGCTTTTGGTTATTAAGTCCTTATCAATCTGAAATCACTGTTGGTTCGAGTCGTTTAAAACATGCATTTGAAAAAACACTCGTCAACCATAATCTTTATACATATTCTTTATTATCATGAAAATACCTGAAGAGGTTTGAAGAACAGCAATATAAATATATCCTTAAGACATTTCCTGGAGCTGCGTGTGTCTGGTTCTTCGGCTGCAGCGCATATTGAGTTTCTGCCCGAGAGCGCCCCCTGGCTTTTGGATGTATCGGCATTTCACCGTAATACATTGAGAAGCATATAGCAAGCATCATCAGCCAATTTATAGGTGCACCCCTAATTTTGGTCATTGTCTCCGCCAACCAATCACACTTTTTTTGCCATGGTTTATGCATCTGATGGAAAACAAACTTTGCCATTTCTCTAATTAGGTTGCTCTGTATTTTGCACCTGGTTACTTTTGGCATATTTCTTGTGTTTATGTTTAAAAAATGTTTTTACTTTAAATGCAAAATACACTTGTTATGTTTTTCCCAAACTATTTGTGTTGATTTGTTATATAAACAAGTGATTTACATAAAGTTATTACCATGCTTGACAATTTTTGTAATAACCCGTTTTTCCGGACCCACGAAAATGATGAGAATTCAGATTTGGACCTTTGAATGTAAACTTTGAGAACCCCTGATGTAGAATAACATTACCATTCCCTTACTGCACATCATACTTTATTTACCACATTATTGGAAACTGCTAAAAGTGTTGGTGTATTATCTACAACTGCACAAAAGAGAGGAAAACACTATCTTATAATACACTACAATTAAAATTTTATTTATCAGGAATTAAATTGTTGCATTGGCTGTCGGTTTAAGAAAGAGCAACTGCTCCAGAGATTATCTGTACAATCAGCCAGTTTAGAGACATCACTCCTGCCAGCACATCACATGAAGATGGAGGGCCACCACCTGTGTTTTTTTATTCTGCTTTTTAAGTTGCTGTTACAAACAGACAAAATAGCATTTAACTGTTTTTAAAAGAGACTTAAAGTACTTTAGGAGCATCAAATTTTAATTACAATCATTAATTTCAATCTTTGACAAGCATAGCAAAGATATCAAGATTATATTTTTACAGAAAATTTTGAATTATTTATGGTGATTTATGTACTAAAGTAGCTTTAACTGGGTTTTTAAATTCAGTCACATAAAACGTTCACAACCTTCCATCAATAGCTCTCAGACTGCAGGGGTTAAAAATGGGCGTGTTCTTGGCCATTGTAACAACTGGCCAATCACAGCGTGGCTGATCAGTGTTTCTACTATCGATATGTATTGACTTTTCTTGCAGTGCACGAACGCGCAGTGATCTCAGATAATTCAATCCTGCCATAATAATCATCAACAGCAGTGGTGTTCAAAGAACCAAATAATCGAGATTATAATTAGCCAGATCTAAACTTCTCGGATGTCTCATTTGATCTCGGATGTATTAAGCGACGTACGAAGAACGGGCCCCAGAAGACAATGAAAAGTTTAAGAAATTCCCAGAGATTGAATCCAGTTTATTATTTGATTATAATAATGATACAATTATCTGGAAAGCACAAGCAATTTGTGACAACATTAGGTATCAGTTGTTACTGGATCAAGATAATAAAATAGCAGAGACTAAAGATGTTAAGTGGAACCAGTACTATGTGTGGGATCATGTTGGCTTGGCGTTTCACTTCAGCGGGGTTCTACATTTCCCTAAAGAAAAGCTTAAACAGAGCATCACCTGTTGTGAAATAGACACAATAAACCTTTCAGGAAGTTATAGCTCGTCCCTTGAAGAAGCTGAAAAAAAATGTCTCGTTTGAAGTTAAGCCATGACATATCCAGTTTATGAGCACTGGATTAATGAAATATACTGAAAAATACAAATAATCATGTTTGGATATGTTTCTAAAAATACTTATAAAACAGTTCTGGTTCTTCATGCTGATTGGTTGAAACACGTTCTAAGCCGTGATAAAATACCCCAGTAAATCCACGGTTCAGACCACATTACATAAGTATCACTGCGCCACTGTTGCTGCGTACTGATTTATGAAAATAAACACCACAGTCTTTAATCATATTTTTAATTTGTCTACAATTGCACGATAAATGGCGATATCCAGATAAATGACAATAATCTCGTCTATAAAGAGAAAACGTTCCCTGAGGAGTTTCTACCTCAAATTCATATTTCCACTATCCACTGGGTTGCGATCTTACCCAACTTAAACACTGACGCATTCACTCAACACTGAAAACACCGTGTTTTGTTCAGGCTCGATCTGATCTTACAAATGTTCTTCTCAAAAATTGGTTATCTCAGCGTTTAGCTGGAATTTGAGAAGTGAAGAGAACCAACAAAGAACGTTTTTTTTTTTTTTTTTTAAAGCGGAGGGTCTTTTTTTAAAGCGGAGGGTCTGTTCTTTCATTTGATATTTAATGTTTAATTAAAGAAGATAATTTTCTGTAAGGCATTACACTAAAACTGGGTGGCAATTTAAAAAAAACGCTGACGGGGAAAGGGTTAAGCATGCTATATTTGATCATCACTTCAACAGTTGCACGATATAAATGGTAACGTTAATGTGTAAATTAGATAAACGTTGATTTATATTTATATTTTCATTGTGTCTTTGCTGACTCTGTGTTGGTTGGGATCTACGCTCTGTTTCAGGCACACTTGATTCTGAGGAACTACTTTGTTAGTGTAGTAACCCACTGCTTCTTGGGGCTTATTGCTTTATTTTAAAACCGTATGTTAAGTAAGTTAACTCCTCAAACTTGTTACAAGCATCTATAATAATGCTGAATTGCTTAAATGTTGGTTTGTATGATTTATAATATAACCATTTGTTTTACTAATAAATGAGAAATGTTATTACTACTGGAGTCTCTGGAGTCTAACTTTAACCTGGACAGGCTAACGCTTTTTGGTTTAGACTAGATTTGACCTTACTTTTTACACTACAAGACTAGATTTTGGAACAGGTGGTGTAAAATTAAACATCAGACTGCAAAAATGTGTGTAAATAATTTAAGAATAAACTTTATTGATTACCACAATAAAAAGTAGAGGAACATTAAATATGCAAACATCATTTCACTGTATTTATTTGTGCTTTATTGCAAGCCTATATAGAACAAAGTTTACATCTGACTGTAGTGCATGAGCTGATTGTGAATTTAATGTGTATACTTTAGCATTCAAGTTAGATTCAGTGTTTAAGGTTATCAAAACTATCAAAAAAAACAAAAAACCTTCCAATACACCTGGTTCATATTGATTCAATATTATTCCATAATTTCTACAATCAGAAAACCTGTATCAAATAATTGTGAGATTGCAAAGGGGAAAATGATAAACTTGTGATTTATAAAGTTGTTCTACCAAGAGCAGAACTATCATAAGGAGAGACCCAAATTGCATACTTGTGCATTATTCAACATTAGTTTTTTTAGTATAGTGTTTGTAGTGAGTTCATACTGAAAATTCCAACAAAGGAAGTGCAATTTAAGTACTGGATGATGCACTTGATGAAGTGTGGAAAGCTGGACAAGAATCAGACGAGACTATAGAGGAGTATTCAAAATACAACAAATAATAAACAGAATTTATGGAACAATCCATAACTTTAGCTTGTCATTATGGTTTTGCCATTTATTGTGAGTACAGGTTTCTGCAAGTTTCCAAATACTGGGAGTAGAGTCCGGCAAACTCCTTTGCTGTGGCGAGCTGTTTTTCACACCAGTCAACAAGGAAGTTCCTTATCTCATTTGCTCGAGAGCTATGGAAACGCTTGATCTGCCATAAATTGGTTAGACATTAGGCCCCCATATAATATTAACAGTAATAATAACAGCCACAGAGAGAGAGTTTACCTCTTGTTTAGCCACAGATGAGATGAGGGTGAATTCTTTCTCAGTAGATTTCTGAATCTCCTCCATCTACATATTTAGACAAAGAAACATTGTTCTTATATCAATGCTTTGTTTTGTGTTCAGCCACACCCACAATATACAAATATGAATCCATGCCCACTGGCACATAGTAATCCACATTTCTGTGCTTGTTTATGTGGCCAAATAAAGAAAACATAAAAATGAGAAATAAACAAGAGACTAAAACATACCACCTCTCTCTTATTGGCCTTGGCTTTCTCTGTATTCCTTTTAGCAGATTCTAATTCTATCAGTTTACAAGTTCTTCTGAAAAGCATTTCCTGAAACAACATGTAAACAATTACTGTATTGTCAATGTAATAAACCATAAGATCATTTATTACATTTATGAGATCCTGAGTATCATACCATTCAAAAGAAAATATATGTACAGTACAGGATCTAGCTATACACATACTGTAAATAGAGTAAGGGCTACCAGTAAGGTTCATATATTTGACTGAACATTTCTTATTATCTTAAAGGTGCAATGTGGTACATCTAGAACAATCTCTTGACAGAAATGCAAATACAAAACACATAACTATATTATCAGTGGTGTGTTTAATTTTATACATTTGTATGAATAATTGGTCATGTGTTACTGTATAATAAAATGACTTTGCAAAAACACATACTTTCTCTGCTTCTTCATAGCGAGACTCCAAGTCCAGTCCCAAACCAAGAGTGGAGAGATTGTTACTAGCAACCGTCTCAAAGTTTCTCTTCAGAAACAAAACCAGATCAACAAATTAAGCGGTTAGGTAAAATATTCATATTTGTATAGGTTTGAGTGTCAAATTCAATATTTTTTACTGTGAATTGGCCTTACCTTTACCGCCTCCATGATATCTGACAACTTCAAGCATATCCTGAAGAAATCATAAAGTCTAAATTATTGGATAAACTGCACCTCACCATTCTCTAATAACAGACCCTGACACATAAATGTACACACACAAATACAAAAACATATTCCTGCTACACACACTCTCCATAGCCCCATACAGAAATCTGACATAATACTTTATGTATGGATTGCAGATACACTGTCAGAAAAAAAGAAATAAACCTTTGAGGGTACCAGCCCAGCGACAAAAAAAGTTATAGTTTTGTACCGTTTTTCTGACATGCACATACTTGTACATTCTTTATGTAATAAATATACTTGTCTTGTGAAAATTCAAGTTGTTAAAGGAAAACACCACAGTTTTTCAATATTTTATGTTCTTACCTCAACTTAGACAAATTAATACATACCTATCTTTTTTCAATGTGTGCACTTATTTCTTGTACAGCGCGTCCTGAATGTGTTAGCATTTAGCCTAGCCCCATTCATTCCTTAGGGTCCAAACAGGAACAAATTTAGAAGTCACCAAACACTTCCACGTTTTCCCTATTTAAAGACTGTTACATGTGTAGTTACATGAGTAAGTATTGTGGCACTAAATAATAGTTTTTGAAAACTATATTGTATGGCAGAAGATTAGTTAGTTTGCAGCACTTTGACCCAGCGCACAGTAACATCATCACTCCTGACTACTCCCCCTCTCGCTCAAACTTCCTTTAACTCTTGCCCCGCCATTGACGAGATATCTCGTCAATTAAGAGAAAACGCTTCCCCGCCAATGACGAGATTTTCCGTCTTTCCGTCTTTTCCACCAGGTAGCGCCCTTCCGCAACGTTTTAAACCCGGACGTATTTCCCTATGGCAAGTGGCTGCATGTCCGTGTCTGTTTTAAAGATCGCTCTGAATGGGATCTCTATGAAAAGTCCGTCACAAAAATGGAATTATCTCTGCTTTTTGCTCAAAATGTGGTGTTTTTGCAGAAACCTACCCATATTCAAAAGCTGATTATAAAAGAACCACTGAAGGTAGGATGAAACGTTTTTTTTTTTGTTTGAAAGCAGAGGGTCTGTTCTTTCATTTGGTATATTGTATGTTTATATATTTAAAGAAGAAAATTTTCTGGAAGGCATTAAACTTTGGTGAAAATCATGAAAAACGCTGGTGCTGGCTGGCAACTTTTTTTAAAACGCTGGCGGTGAAAGAGTTAATATTGCTGCACCCGAAGTCGAAGTGCTGCAAACTAAGTGCTCTTCCACCATACAATATAGTTCTAATTTTTTATCCGCTTAAAAAACGTTTTGTTTTGTGCCACCATACTTACTAGTGTATACTACTAGTGACTCATGTAACAGTCTTTAAATAGGGAAAACATGGAAGTGGTTTGGTGGCTTCTTAATTCATCCCTGTTTGGATCCTGTACAAAGTTGAAGTGCATGCATTGAATAAAGATAGGTATGTATTAATTCGTCTAAGTTGAGGTAAAAATATAGTAAAATATTGAAAAACGCTGGTGTTTTCCTTTAACAAAAGCATGTGACAATTACGGATACATCTATTACACTGTGTAAATAAAAAACACATATCTCCACTTATATTTGAAGAGTTCGAAATGGAATATAACATGTATGTCCACACATATAAAGTACAATTTAGGATTTGCTCATAGACAGATTTTTGTATGGTGTACACAAATACATTTACACACAGGGTAACTTTATGAAGTAAATTCTAACTTGGAGAAAGCGACAGCAGGGTCATCATCCTGATTTACACAGAGATGGAGAGATGTGGAAAAATGCCCACAGGCCAAAGCAAGCTCTGCAAAAACACAAACACATGCGGTATTACAGCATATCTTCCAGCCAAATATCAAAATGACCCCATGATTTAATCACCCTTAAGCAATCTGAGATACACACGTCCATCATCTTTCAGGCGAGCCCATTTGGAGTTATTTTAGCTTTAAAATGGTAGAAAACAGGAATCAGGAAACAATTCTGACTTCAAACCCCAAAAAAGTGCATTCATCTTTCACAGAAGTAATCCACACGGCTCCAAGGGGTTAATAAAAGGTCTTCTGCATTAAATCAATCCGATTTTGGAGCCGTGTGGAATACTTCTGTGAAGGATGAATGCACTTTTTCAGGGTTTAAAGTCAGAAGTTATTCCCTGATCCCTGTTATGAAGCTAGTAAGAGCAATTTACTAAAATAACTCCCAACGTGTTCGTCTGAAAGATGATGGACATATGTATCTCTGATGGCTTGAGGGTGAGTAAATCATGGCAGGGTTCCTACAGGTTTCTTCAAGTTAAATTCAAGTCTTTTTAAGACCTTTTTAAGACCATTTATATAAAAAATTAATACCCATTTCACGTCCCTACCCGCAAAGAAAAACTAAAATCCTTGAACTTGTGTTCATTTATTTTTCCGATGTGAAATGGGTAAAAGATGATAAGCCAAGCAGGTGTGAAAAAAAATTTCAGTAGGCCACAAGAAAGTTTGCCAAACAATGTTAAGTTGTTAAGGAATTTCTGAGATTTTATTTGATTTTTCCCGCTTCTCCTTTGCCTGTTGCTGTGTTGTGTTGCAGTCTATGGTTGTGGTGATCTTCATTTACTGAAGGTATCACGTGTTCGCAGTATTTTGTACTGTGACCCGGGACTGTGTTGCGTTCTCAATTATTGGATCCGCCACTCTTTATTTATACTACGTTATTAAACAAACAGAGCAGCAAACACATGTATGTTCAAAAAAGAGAAAGGTAATCTAAGCCCTCACACCCAGGCAAATATCCAGATACTTAGGCTACATTGCCACCGACCCCTGCCATCCCTACCAACCTATGTATATAGAGTAAAATGAAATTCGAAAATCAAAAGACGCCGACATTAATTTGGAATATTCAATTTAATTTTTTATGTTAAACCAAAACTCTTATTGAACTATCTAGCACTTCTTCTTGCTTTACTCCTTCCTCTTCTTCCTGGCCACCTCCTGCAACGTATCCAGGGCCTTCCATCTGGCTGCATTCATTTATATTAATTTCACATTATATTTAATAAATCCAACCATAAATGAACAAAGCTGACAATGTTTGTCAAAGCATCACAAAACACTTTACTGTTTTTGCACTGACATATGAAGCAATACTTGTGTAAATGACCCCTTTTATCAAACTCTTTTGAATACAATAATATGTATAGTATATTAATGATAGAAAGTGCAGGTCTAGAGATTATAAATGTAATTGGTGTGTTATGGTTTATGTAGTTTTCTTTCCTTTTTAGATAGAGCAGAAGCAGTAAAAGTGCCTCTTTTAATTCCTCTCTTGCGGATTAAAAGAGCTTTATCCACTTATTATTTTAGATTCAAAAGTCTACTTGCTGTCCCAGTGAGTTTTTATATTATGTGAGTGAGTTTTATTATTGACGAACCTGGCACAGAGTTCAGTCAGGTTCTTTTCAAGGATGTGGAATCATTGGCGTTTTAGTTTATATGTACATGAGTAAGTGTAACTGTATGTGTCTATGTGTGTATATCTGTTGTTTGTTGTTTTATGGACCAAGACAGAGTGTCCTTAATAAAAATAAAAAAAGATTATTATATCTAGAGTCAGCTTGAGCTTTGCTCGTGCAATGGGCTTGACATTCACAATTCTTTTTTGCTACCATCTCTGTGATCTTTGAGCAAACTTTTTATATATATATAAACTTTTTAGATATTCATTAATAATAATATTATTAAACAAAGGGACGGAGAAAGAAACTGCAGCGCGTGGTCGTGACTTTCAAACCAAGCCAGTTGTTATCGCAATAGAAACGGAGGCACGCAGCTTGAAACTGCACGTGAACATTAGCGCTGACTGACTCTGATCACGGCCGTTTTCCAATCGCCTCGGGTTTTACACATAATGTTAATCGGACCCTCTATGCATACAACTCTGCTCAAGTTCAGAAACATGTGACGCTGAACTCGCTTCATGTCGCACCCAATTCATCGAGAAACAGCGAGCACGTGAACGTACAGCAGACTCATCGGGAGAGACACGATGTGCTTGCAACCAAAATGCCATTAAAGCGTAACTAAACCCCTGGTCAGAGCCTGACTCCACCCACTGGCAATATTTGAAAAATGCAAGAAAGGTGGGCAGATCCCAACAGAGATAGAGGGGACGAACTAAGCTCGAACCAAGTGTGTGGTGAGATCGTAACAAGGGCGTGGTGATCTTGAACCTGCTTACGTCACGGGTCATTTTTTGGACCCAACATCCAATAGGAAAATTCAACTGCAGTAGCCACCGTTCAACCTGAAGAGGGCAGCACTCACTCGTTTTTACACCATATATTGTTAAAAAACCTACTAAAATCAATGAACAGCACTAATAAACCATCATTCTTACAGATCATTAACTAAAAAAAGTTGGATTAGGGTTTAGTTACTCTTTAATAATAAAAAGCCGCAGGCGCCGAAAAGCGATGTGTTTGCATCCCTGATTTAATCAAAATGTGGTTGACAAAGAAACTTTTAAGGAAAAATATGGAGAAGTTACATACAGCACAATTTTTAAGACCCAGACATCAAAATTTAAGACTTTTTTAAGTCTTTTTAAGGTATTATTTCCAAATTCATAAATTCAATGCTTTTAAGGCTTTTTAAGACCCTGCGGGAACCCTGCATGGGGTAATTTTAATATTTGGCTGGAGTATCGCTTCAACTCTATGGACCTGGTCCCGGGTCCAAAATTGTGTTATCAAGATCCATGTGATATCCCTGTGAAACTCTGCTGTTATGGTATCATTTGAATGCTCAGAGTCTCAGAAGTGCCCTACATTGGCATTTATGGGGAGAATACATTTTGAAATCAAATAAACCCTTGAAATTGGGTAGGCCTATGCCAACTTCAGTTGGAAATACAAAACATTGTTTTGAACAATGCAGATCATGCAAATCTAACGTAAATAATGCATTGACTTACTTTGCTCAGTCATCACAATATCAAGTAGTTTCTGTTAAGGGCAAGAAAAAAAGCACACAAAATTGCTTATTAAAATTCTGCTAATTCTCCGGCTAGAAAGGTTATATTGTTTCTGCAGTTTTACCTCCGTGGCAACCTTTGATGAAGCTGCAAGATTTGTGTTTTTGTATCTCTCATTCTGAAAGAAGGTATCCACATCCTGAAGGGTTTTCAATTAATATTTCAGACACATACTGATGTATTAATAACGTTTATATATATATACATACACAGTGTTAAGTGACTTATATGTACAAAGGACTTTAACAGATGGATGGACATCCGCATGAACTATTTACAAGAAACATGCAAATTTTCATAAACACAAATACTCAGCTCTCACACATACACACTTACACAATCTAGTAGAAACTACATTTATTTTCATACTAAAACATTGTTTGGTAAATTTGTGAAGATCCTCTGAAACTCCCCAAACCCATTACCTTGTGACTTTCCTTCCTCATTTCTTCCACAGCCTGACTGAGGCGATTAAATATTCCTTTCCTGCCTCGTTGTTTTCCTGGAGACTGGACAAAATACACAGCAATCACAGAAGGCAATGACATCTTCCTAGCAATGATTTTATACATTGTTGGGTGCGTCTATTTAATCAAAATGTATTACCAGTCTTTGTATTACTGTATACCTTGTATTTGTTATCCAAAAGTGACTAACATGTGCATGCATTACCACTTATTGCCAACTTTCCCGTTTATTAGCCTAATTTATTTGTCCCGTGGCCCGTTTTTTGACTGCTACGCTGATACAGCGCCACCAAAACCGAGAGGCAGATAACGTCAAAATCCCGCGAGAGGAGACTGCTATCGAAATGCTCTCGCGGTACTTTGATGTCATCAACCTGTCAGTTTTTGCGGCGCCAGAAGCAGCAACAACAGCAGCACACGGCAGTGTCACAAGTGTTGTAGACAAATATTAAATGTTCATTCGATTAAAGAACTGTGTTAAAATTAAATGAACAAACTATTAATAAACCTACCGTATGTCGCCAAGGTATACGAGGTATAAATTAATATTTAATTAGAAGATTCGCTATCATTTTGACAAATGGCTTAAAAACTATACACAAAACCATAGCTGCAGCAGGCCATCTATGATTTTCTCCCGTATTTCAGAGTGAGAAAGTTGGCAACCCATTGAGTTATACATGTAAAGCATAATATCCTTTTCATTAAATTAATATTATTCTGAAATGTAAAAAACAATAATATTAAAACTAGTGTTTGTAGGCCACCTCTGAGTTAATAAGAAAGATGTCCAGCGGTTTGCATTTGCTGAGAATTGGGTGTGTCGCCACCTGCTGGAGATAAAACTCCAACGCCTTACAATAGCTCTGCCAACCCTGTCCAAGAGCCAGAAAACCTGCAACACAGACATCCATGGTTATACTTACACACGTTGAAATGAAAATTGAAATTAATAAAATTGACGGCTTACATATACGTTTAATACACACCTAGTTGTTTGACTGATTTAGCTTGTGTGTTGGACTGTGATGGTAGTGCTTTAGATGGCAAAGGGGGAAACTGGATGAAAAAAATATGAAATTTATGAACATTCTTGGAAAATCAAAAGTCAAAGACAAAGTATAGGGTTTGCCTTAAGCACTCACTATGATTCCTTGAAGTCCAGGTATATTTTCTTGTGAGAAAAGATTCTGCTGAAGCCAATCAAAGTCCTCGTATGTTCGAAACACACATACACCAACACTGCTATTCGACTGAGGAATTAAATTAAGAAATACCAATACACAAAAAACATTTAAAATATTTTATACATTTATAAGACCTAGATTTAAAGCTATGGAGATCTTACTTTCTGGGATGCAATTGCAAAAGTCAGAGTATCTCCATCCTGTGTGACATCAGTGATTCTGATACTGCTTGCAGTAACACTTAGTTCTGCTTTAGCATTATATTCTTCCTAAAACACTCATAAAACACACTCATTTACACAGTATAAACAATGTAAAACCTGATTCTTGCATTTAGTGTATAACAATTGCAAAACCTCAAGTGAATAGTTTTTTCTGCAAATGTTACTAACTGGTCATGTGATAATCACAACCAAAATGGTTACTTACCATCTCTCTGGCATTCAGCAGGTTTCCAACCTTTGTTTAATCTGTGATTCGTAAGAAAAAATTGTAACGAGTAAGAAAAGTGTGAATGAGTTAATCATTTGACTTAGAAAACTGTCTACCCACCTTTGTCTGCTTTCTCTCCCTCCCTCTCTTTGGTTCACACAAAAGCTCAAAATGCTTGCACATACATTCTTCTAGAGCCAGGATATCCTTCAAGTCAAAGGTCACTGTGGTCCTGTGATTTGGTTTTTATTTGAAATTTTATCCAAGTTATATCCAACAAATGCGTCCACTTTGCAAGTGCAATTTCAAATGTGTGAATTCACCATGTATGCATATTTCACATGCGAACAAGGTAACTTTTAAAACGCCCATCTTAAGCTAATAAGTAACCAAACATAAAGTTTCACTGCAGTCAGGTGCAACTTATAAACTTTGCCCAGTTTACCAAAAATGCACACAAGCACATTTAAGCGGCCTGTATGTAAGATCCATTTTAAGACAAAACTATCCACCATTAGAGATAATGCTAATACATAATGCTTTTATTACATACATACAGAATTAGCCAAAATCTCAGCTTGTGGTATTATTGCAGTTAAAAATGTATTTGTTTCACGACTGAATCAATTGACTTTAATGTTTTTTTTAATCTAAGAATGTTGAATATATTGTTAATAATTGTTAATAATTGTTCTGTTTAGGAGTGAATGAATAAATGTCGCAAAATCAATTGGAAGAAAGAATTAACATATGAAAAGCAAAATATGTTTTTATTTGGAATTATATTCATCTACTTAAATAGTAGCATCCATGTCAAATTAAACATAATAAATTATTCCCAGGGAGGCTGCATACCTAAAAAAAAAGGTCCTGCAACAATATACAGCAAAGGAATCAAAGATTAATCAAATTCAAAATGCAACCTAGCCAACCACTTCCAAATTATATTCGTGGGCCATTAAAAGAGTTTTCAGCTCAGGTGGAGTGTTTGTAGTAGGACAAAAGGTCATCCAGACTTTGTGTGTGAGCAGCCTCTGGTTGTGGTTGTTGCTTATGTTGAGTTTCTGTAAATGTGGATGTATTAAAAGCATGTGTAGGGGCGGGTATGTCGCCTGTGTCGTTTTCGGGCACCCTCTGTGATTCGGACCAATTATTAAAGGAATGTTTTGCTTTGCCCTGCCCCTTTTCTGGAGCTCGGCTGTGATTGGCCTTCCTGCCGTCTGTGAAGTAAGCAGAGGGAGGCGCGAACTCTGTATCTCGCTCCTCTCGACGGCGACTTGTCCACTGACCCCATGAGAACTCTGGAAAGAAAATTATGTTTCAATTGACAAAAATATAAATAATAATAGAGCAAATGACAAAAAAAGTTTAATAAACTTGTATTACCTTTGCCTCTGTCCCACTCTCGAACATGTGGAATCCCAGGTTTAGTGTCTTTCCTCTCCTGGATCTCCACCTCCACTTTTGGTACCGTGGTAGGGGCTGGAGGTCCAATTAAAGCTTCTTCATCATCGTCTTCGTCATTCTCAGCACCATCGGCAACAGACGCTAAAAAGGACAAAGATCTCAAAATAATCCCAAAATAGCCAAATGCAAAAACTAAGAAACTGTTACCAAATAAGGATGTACATGCTCTGTATGCTTTATAACAAACAAATAACACATACCATCGTCTTCAGCTCCGGGCTCCAGCTTGCCTTTCTTCATCCTCCTCATCCTCACTTTAGCTAACCGAGCTTGAAGCATAGCTTTCCGCTTTTCCTTCAATTGCTCTCGTTTGCTGCGCTGCTCTGTTGTCTTAAGAGAAAAAGAGAGGATTGGACAAATAAACAAAAACTGTATTGATTCTCATATTTTATTCTGAATAGATAATCTTTGTTTGATGCTCCTAATCTCATAAATAGATTATAAGACTTAACCCTGGATTTCACAGACAGGGTCACACATTATTTAAATTTTATATTTTGTTTATCTTACCTGGTCTCTCAGCATATCTAGAGCCTCTCGCTGTTTCCTGCGTTGCTCTTCATCCTGAGAAAAAGCAAAATATCCGACACCGAGCTCTCTGGCCTCTGAAACCCATTTACAAGCACAAATTTAAAGGAGCTACTGTGCAAACACAATTCTGTGCACTTAAAAGTGTTTAGTGTGTCAACAATGAGATCAATCCTCTTCATCACCTTGTTTTCTGATATCCTCATAGTGAATGGGTCCGACAGGTTTATTCATCTGTTCCTCCTCCTCTCTCTCCCACTCTTCTCTTTGCATTTCTCTCCTCATGTCATCAGATAACAGAGTCCTGTCAGTTCCAGTCACCCTGCAATGACAAACACAAGAAACACAAGGGAAATCGGTTGAATAGGTTTGTTGCATGGCAATACTGTGCATATAATTTCCAGCATGGGATTGAAAATTGCCTCTTGCTCTGGAGATCTTGGTCCATTTTCTGAAAATCTGGTAGATCTTTTTTCAGACATCTTCGGGAACGTCCTAAAGCATCAACATAATCCACCCTGCAAGAGGAACAGCGGAGAAAGCCACAGAATGTTGAGTTTAAATATTACATTTGAATGCAGATAATCATGATTGCAATACACGTCAAAGCATACCATTCCTCATCTGCGTTCTGTGGGGGTGGGATAGGGATGTTCACATCAGCACCCCTCCCGTATCGGTCCTCTGCTTCATGTGTCTCATTCCTCCGGTTGATAATCTTCTGGGTAAAGTCCACTAGGTAAAGACTTTCAGTCTCCTCATCTAAAAAAAAGACAAGCTGTTTTGTTTCATTTCCTTTTAAACTTTTTTTAAAAAGTTGTACAAGTCAAGAAAACCAGCATATACCTGGGAAATCTCCTTTTGTCATCTGCTCATAGAGACGTGCCTTTTCTTCTAATTTCTGCCTGTTTATGACAAAAATACTTGATTATATTGTACATAATGAACTTGTAAGGTAAACACAAATGTAAAGATGTATTTGGATTTGTGCTTGGTCAAAAAATTATTCTTTCATAAGTACCAACTGCTGAATGTACATTATATTGCTTATTACACGGCCACTTGCCACACAAGTAAATCATTTGACACAAAATATTGATTTGAAACATTGTATTAGCTCATTTTATTTCAAACATTTCTTGACAAAGAGAGAGAGAGCGTAGTGATACATTAAACGTATAAGTAGTACTGGTCAAGATGACTCGCAGTACCCAGGTGTGGTGTGTTATCAGTTTTAGCGGATGATATCAAAAGATAACAGACCTCGCGACTGACCAATCAGAATCAAGTAATCTATCTATAAATATTAAATACTCTTATCTTTTAGTATTTGGTAGTAGGGCTATCAAAAAGATTAAATAATCGTCTCATCGCGATTGTTCAGATCACCGCAATGATTGCACATCTCTTTAAAAACACAAGGGGGGGCTGCAGCGCTTGTATAAACAAGACAGTATCAGATGACATTCCTTAACTAACAGTGTAACGCTGCAAAACTTTGATGGACAGTTTGAACTGCCAGATAAAACATACATTTGTAAAACAGCAATTCCAAGTTTAGGGAAGTGAAGGATGCTATTCTTAAGGATCTGTAAGGGATTTATTTATTTGCAGCCACTACAGATATGGTCTGTAGTCTATATGACCTTAGTAGGATTGGCTGCTATTTAAGGCCTTATCTGGTATAGTTTATTTTGATTGAATTTTTATGTAATTTTTCAGACACTTTATTGTTTATTTCTTATGAAGAATATTCAGATTTATTCATAAAATAATTACTTTTAAATATGTGTTATGTGTTTTAATATTTACTGCCAGGTAAACATGGCAAAATATTTAATTTAAATCACAACAATGTTTGAAAAAATTAAAATTTAATAAAAAATTATTTAATAAACAAACAAAAAATATGAGAATTAAATGTCAAAGTAATAAAACAGGCAATTAATCGTCACCTTTAAGGGACACTACACTTTTTTGAAAATATGCAAAATTTCCAGCTCCCTTAGAGTTAAACATTTGATTTTTACTGTTTTGCAATCCATTCAGCCTTTCTCTGGCTGTACCACTTTTAGCATATCTTAGCATAATCCATTGAATCTGATTAGACCATTTAGCATCGCGCTTAAAAGTAACCAAAGAGTTTCGATATTTTTTGTACTAAGACCGACAGACAATTAAAAGCTGAGCTTTTCCGATACGGCAAGAACTATACTCTCATTCTGGTGTAATAATCAAGGATTTTGCTGCTGTATCATAGCTGCAGGAGGCGCATTGATATTACGAAGCGCCCGAAAGAAGTCCCCTTGGTAACTTTCAATCAATAGCAGGGGACTATTTTCTGCGTAATATCCAGGGCCGCCTTAACCTAATGTGAGGCCCTGGGGCTGAGAGGTTTTGGAGGCCCCCCATACCCTCAATTTATAGTCTTATTAAAAAAAAAGTGTAATATCTAGGTAATCTACATCACAAAATGCATTAGTTTCTTTCAATACATCCAACAGTGAGTTTTCCCTCTTTGACCCAGAAAACACCATAATATCATTATTAACATATCACTGAGCCCACTTGAGCATAAACACAAGACAATTTATGTAACAACCACACACAGCAACTTGTGCTGAAAATAAAACCAAAATGTGTGAGAGTATATATGTTTATAAGCTTTATAGTTGTTGGAATATACAAATTTGCAGAAAATTGCCACTCACTAACTAAATGCTCAGCACAGTTTTAAAAATATAAGAAGTTAAAGTTAGTTTTAAAGTGAAAATGCATTAATGTTAAGAAAAGATAAGTCTTATAGACAGAATCTTGTTTTTTAATCAGTTATTTATTTTGTAGGCTATTAAAAATATAGTATGCATTGTATTTAGTATTTATGCATATTACGCATGTAAAACGAACACATATGAATATTTACAAAACAGAACAGACAGGGAACATACCTGTATATAAGATCTTTAGATAAGGACATTATAAATATGAATGGTGCGATCAGGGGATGATCATAAGAGATGGTCTTGTCGCGCTTTGACTTGCACATTTACCGTTGTGTCGTCTTTCTAAACCAACAGATGTACTGTGAGCTAACATCGCGTCAGACTACATCGCAACAGCTGCGCACGCGTCACTGATATAAACGCGAGTAAACTTAAACTTTATAACAACGAACAGCATTAATATGTTCGGGTACTCTTTTCTTTATTTGGCAGCACAGTATCTTGCGCACAGTTGGAGAGACTTCTGCATGCCAGAGACTCAGCTGCACGAGCACAGAGAGCGAGCGCGCACGCGAAAGATAGAGAGACCTGCACCTCAGTGCTTATTATGAAATTTCAGAAATTACTCTTTCATTTGTTGGTGGATTATTTCCCGTTTCTCTGTGACTGTCACACTCAGTCTAACATGTAGGAATGCCAAGTTGAAAACGCGCACATTACGCGGAATAGAAAAATCTGTTACGTAAGTTACCACGGACCAGTCAGCACCCATGTAACGTGCAGTTAGAGTGATTGACAGATAACCTGACGAGTTACAAAACAATATGAACGTGAACTTGGGAGGCCCCTGAACTTGAGAGGCCCCTGGGCTTCAGCCCAGGTAAGCCCGTGCATTAAGGCGGCCTTGGTAATATCATATAAAATATAAAACACTTATTTTGTTATTTTTTAGCAGGATGCTAAATGGTCTAATCAGATTCAATGGATTATGCTAAGTTATGCTAAAAGTGGTACCGCCAGACCCGGAGATCAGCTGAATGGATTCCAAAACGGTAAAAATCTAATATTTAACTCTAGGGGAGCTGTAAAATTAGCATATTTTCAAAAAAAAGTGGAGTGTCACTTTAAACCAGCTTATGCTGGTCCTTGCTGGATTTTTCAGTAGGGTAAGGTTTTCATGATCTCTATCAAACAAATAGTGCAGCATTAAATGAGCATATCTGCATGTTTAGTAGCTCACCCACCTGGATTTATCTAAAGTGAGTTCTTCCTCTGTGGTCTGCTGAACGTCCTTCTGCGCTCGCGCATTCACTCCTTCATTTTGTTTACTCCAGATGTTGGGCTTCTACGTGCACACGCAAACACACAAGACCAGTCAAACAAAACAAACGTCTTAATGCAGTCATAAATGTATAATCCTATAACTATGTCTTACCTTAATTTTTATTTTCTGCGTATGTGCATCTCCTGCATCTTGGCCAAGTCGGTCCTGTTTAAACTCCTCTTGTTTCCGATATAATTCCGCTTTCAGGTCAACCAGCTGAAATGCAGATTAAAAACTGACGTTATACAAAATGTTTAAAACGACTTCATTATTTTTAAGATTACAAACATACACACAAGGCATGTTCACCAGCAGATATCGTGCTAAGCTAACTACTTGCTGCGTACAAAAACAAGCTAACATTTACTGTAAATCGCTCTCTGTAAGTTAGTTCAGACTCAGAGCAACATCTTCACCTACGAACTACTTACCGATGAAGCTGTAACCTTATACTGTTTCTTTTTTGTATCCATTTCAGCTCTAAATTTTTAGCAATACATGCTAAAACACTGACATACAGTGTAAACACAACTTCTAAATGCCGAAAGCTGGAGTGCATAGCCTGCCATCTAGTGTACTGGAGTTTACACTACAAGAGTATTTATTTAGGCTACTTAGATCTGAAACAAACTTATAACAAACCATAAAATACACATATTATTCACAAATAATATAAATACAATACAAAACAGTCTAAATACAAAATAAACTAATTAAAAACTAAATGTCCATCATATTTTCTTTCAAAAGGTGCACCTGCTTTTAAACTTTAAAAATTTTACTGAAATTCAGACTCTTTTATTAATAGTTATGTCTCTTTGGACAAACGTTTCGGTTAAATGGCTACTTATGGTTAAATGTTTCATAGAAACTATTATGCCAGTCAAGCACACCTGCTGTGGCATGCAATAACTCGGTGGTCTGGTAACACATCCTCTCCATCCACATTGCTATTGACTCAGCAAGAACATCTGTGCTGTACAACCAAATTATATGTTTGAAATTCCAAGTTTTTATTTGCCATCATCGGTTATCATCATTTTCATCACCCTAGAGTAAATACATTTGTGACACAACACACATACAGCAGTGCTTTGTCGTCAAAAAATTTATGCATTTGGAAGCATGGTTATGTTTGTTTTCACTGTTATAGTTGTGGACTTTCATGCTAATTGTTAACAAAAGGTTATTATAAAAGCGAAAAGCGGACCTTTGTGTGCAGAGCAACTGAAGCTGTTTGATCATCACAGAGGTAAGAACAATATCTCATACTAGAACTTTCTAACTATTAAATCTATATCTGTGCACAAAAATATACTTTCTAAATCTACAGTGATAGAGATCTGTAAGAGCAATGTGTTGATTTAAAGCTTTACATTTAATTTGATATAATTGTAATTTTGTAATATCCCACAGACTGAACCGTAAGTTCATAAGGACCAAGATGCCACATCACCGCCGTGCCAGCAACATGTTTGTGCTCTTATGTGCTTTTTCTCTGTGTGTTGAGTGTGTAAGTGGTGGCACCAGCTTCCTCAGCCCTCCTCAGAAACCACCGGTGAGTGGATGTCTCTAAAATATGTCTGGATTTAACAAAACCTGGTGCATGATAAAGATCTATCCATCCTTAAAGGGATAGTTTAACCAAAAATTTAAATTCTGTCAATTACACATTAATGTTAAAACTGTATGAGTTTCTAATTTGTTGAACACAAAGAAGATATTTAGATCATAGATGGCATAAGCACACAATTGATGGTACACATTGACTTCCATAATATTACATTTTTTCTACTATGGAATTCAATGGGTACAATCAACTGTGTGCTTACTATCATTTATCAAAATATCTTCTGTGTTCAGCAGAATCAAGAAACTTTTACAGTTTTAGAACAACATGAGGGTGAGTAAATGATGACGCAACGTTTATTTTTGGGTGAACTATCCCTTTATATGTGTACGAACACCAAAACTAAAAAATCATCTGTTTTGTTAATTTAAAAAGGGTTAAATGATCATGAATTCATAGGAAGTCAAAAATAAAGTGTCATTAAGTATAACATCTTCCTTTAGAAGGGTAGAGGAGAACGAAGACCACCACGGGTGGGCATAAGGGATGCTGATGAACCAGAGATCCCAGTATTTAGAGAGGATGACCAGATCATGGTAAAAACACAATGCAACTGTATATTCAAGCAGAAATTTAAGATTCCCACAGAGTATTACTATCAGAAATAGTGGTTTTTGAACTAAATTATTACTGACACTTGTTTTATTCACTACTTGTTCAGATGAGTGCTCCATTTGACCTGACCATGTCTTTGAGTGAAGCGGAGTATGAGAAATATGGTCCAGTACTGCAGAACATACTGGTCGATCTTCTCAGTCATCCTCCTCTTGGTAAGCTTAACACAAACTTCAAATGTGTACATTTAAAAACATACAGAGCCATTTTAAGAATTTTAGAAAAGATGTGGAGTTAAAGGAATAGTTTACCCCAAAATGAAAAATCTGTCATCATATACTCAATTTTTATGTTGTTACAAACCTGTATTCATTTTTTTGTTCTGGTAAACACAAAGGAAGATATTTTGAAGAATGTTTATAACCATATCGATCAGAGGCCCCATTGACTTCCATAGTATTCTTTCATCCTACTATGGAAGTAAATGGGGCCTCTGATTGATTTGGTTGGATGACAGAATTTTCAATTTTGGGTGAACTATCCCTTTAATCGCACATTTGGCATTCAGTTGTTGATGAAATCATAGTCTGGATTACAGAATTACCTTGGATTTGTGTGTGCAAATGTTAAACCTAATGTTAAATGTGTTTTTTTTTCAGAATGAATAAAACTACAGGTCCTACCGGATTTAAATCATTAAACCAACAAAAATATGATTTAAAAATGAACGAAAACAGTTGGGAAAAATAAAGTTTATCATCAATGACAAAGTAATCTGCCTCCAGTTTTTATTTTCTTAGCTAGTCTTGTGTGACTCAAGATTTGTGGTTACTGATGCATTATTATTATTCAGATATGTATAAAATATGTATATTGCAAAAAAACATAACTTCTCAAAATAATAATTCATGAATCCATTCGTGTTGCCCATATATATATTTATTCAATCTTTCAGCTCTGAAAAAAGATACATTTATAAAACCAACAACTTGGTAAAAACTTAGTTGTGGGTTTACACAATCTGTTTTGCTTCTTATTTAAATTTTTTACACAAATTTCACTTGATAATGCAGAGATATTTTAATACAACAGAAGACACAAGCTGGCATTTAATGTCACTTATGTCACAAGTAGCGTAACTTGTAAGAACAAATGCAGACGAATGAATGAAGGAAACTTGAGAACATAGAGAAACATTAAAAACAGAAAACAGACCTTAAAATTACTAACTTTTTTAACAGATGTGAAATTCCCACAACACTGTAAGAATCAATCGCAACTTAACTCACAACACAGAGTATATTACAATGAACTTTAAAGCTGCAACATCTTTTTTTGCAGACACTGTTAAATGTAAAGAAAATGTCAAAGTGATCCCATACTTAATAACAGGCTCTTTAACTGGGCCATGGACGGCCAGGTTAAGTTTACAGCAGCAAAAGAAGGCTTTCTTTTCTATGGTAAATGGTAGAAATAAAGGAGCTGTAGTCACATAAAGCTGTCAATTACAGGCCATATATATGTTTAGTGTTCTGGCGGACTTTTTGCAGTACTGTCTGTAGCATCTCTCCCTTAAGCAGGCTAATCTCACGTAGCGTGTGTATGCCCATACCAGGGTGGGCAAACCTGCATACAAATTTGGGCACCTACACAGAAAGAAGAGTCCATTTCAGACTAAAAACTTATGAGTTATGCAAAGGGATAGTTTAACCAAACTATGAAGTTACAAACCTGTATACCTTTTTTCGTTCTGATAAACACAAAGGCAGATATTTTAAGGGATGTTTGTAACCAAACCGATCAGAGGCCCCATTGACTTCCATAGTATTCTTTTTCTTACATTAGAAGTCAATGGGGCCTCTGATCAGTTTGGTTACAAACACATTCCTCAATATATCTTCTTTCGTGTTCATCAGAACAAATAAATTTATACTGGTTTGTAACAATCTCTGCATTATGCCCATACTTCATGTAAAACTACATCTGTGGTCACTTTGCAAAAGCACCAGTCTGTAAAGGTCTAGAATTATTTGTTTTCAGTTTAGTTTGTATCTAATCCAACTAAATTTATATATAATTAAGACTGCAGTGTATATACATTTTGGTATGTTATTCTCATTAAACAATGTGCACATAGTAACACTCACACACCTGTCTGGGTAGGAAATATGGTGCATCTGTTTCCAGCAAGATTCTATCCAGTGGAATTTTCCTCACAGCTTCTCGAGCCTCCGCGGCACGGGAGTACGTGATCAGTCCGGTAAAACCCACACACAAATTGGAGAATTCACTCAGGAACGGCTCAATCACAGAGTAGCTGTTGGTGAAACAATGTCTAACACAAACATAAGGGATACAGGTTAGCTCAACCTGTATAAATTATTTTACATAACCTATGTAAAGGTTGTCTTTTAAAGGAATAGTCTACTCATTTTCAATATTAAAATATGTTATTACCTTAACTAAGAAGAGTTGATACATCCCTCTATCATCTGTGTGTGTGCACGTAAGCACTGGAGCGCGCTGCTACACTTCGATAGCATTTAGCTTAGCCCCATTCATTCAATGGTACCACTCAGAGATAAAGTTAGAAGTGACCAAACACATCAACGTTTTTCCTATTTAAGACGAGTAGTTATACGAGCAAGTTTGGTGGTACAAAATAAAACATAGCGCTTTTCTAAGCGGATTTAAAAGAGGAACTATATTGTAGGGCGGAACAGCACTTTTGGGAGTACTTCGACTCGGCGCAGTAACACTCTCCCTCTCCCATTATGAGAGGGAGAAGGGGAGCGGATTTTTCAGGCGAGTTGAAGTACTCCCAAAAGTGCTATTACGCCATACAATATAGTTCCTCTTTTAAATCCGCTTAGAAAAGCGCTACGTTTTATTTTGTACCACCAAACTTGCTCGTATAAATACTCATCTTAAATAGGAAAAACGTTGATGTGTTTGGTCACTTCTAACTTTATCTCTGAGTGGTACCATTGAATGAATGGGGCTAAGCTAAATGCTATTGAAGTGTCGCAGCGCTCCAGCGCTTACGTGCACGCACTAAGATGATAGAGGGATGTATCAACTCTTCTTAGTTAAGGTAATAACATATTTTAATATTGAAAATGATTAGACTATTCCTTTAAGTGATAGTATTTTGACACACGTTCACGAGAGAGTGTGTTTCCAGCGTATGGTGTACAAGACGTAATGGTAATGAATGCGGAAGTGCAGAGAGCCAGTTAGGAAATAGAAATCTAAAACAGGGATTTTTTTCCGTGTCTGTCACTATGCCACTACGTCTCGTATGCTAAGTTGGAAACACATTCTCTTATATATGGTGATAATGACAGTTTATATTGAACATTAAACTAGTGATCAGGGTTCCCACAAAGTCAAATTCCCTGATTTTCACCAACTAAAAAGCTGAATTTCCATAACCTATGTCCGAGATGCCGTGAGCCTGGAAAATGTAGTGTACACCTAAAATTTATAAAAATATAGCTTAAATGTGTGAAATGAATAAACAGTGCCAATAAACAGCGGTTTAACTTTAGTCAGCGGAGGCTTGGACCCAGAAATGGTATTCCTTACGTCACAAGTTAACAAGTGGATTACATTTTGATAAATGGAAACTAAAATTTAAAGCAACAAACAAAAATCCATGATATTCCATGATTTTGACAAAAAAAAAAAGAATTTTAATGTCTGTAAAAGAAATTCCATGACCCGTGGGAACCCTGAGTGATGTTTCTTTACATTTTGTATACACAGAGCTCAAAACATTGCATTTTCTTGTACTCTTTTGATGACAGGATATATCAACCATGACTATCGGCTGTTTTTACACTACTAACCAATAGCGCAAAATAAATGCTTTTATCGACTGATACGGATAAATGGCCAATAGATTGATGCATCTCTATTTCTTCTTTAGTGTTCACACCAGACGCGGTCGAGGCGGCAAGCGCGAGTGATTTACATGTTAAGTCAATGCAAAGACGCGATTAGGCATCCTACGGCACGGTAGGCGCGGTGCGCTCATTCCGTGCGTTCTGCGCAAATTGAGCATTGATGCAGGAAACGTTGAAAAATCTGAACTTTTGGGCGGATTTCCGCACCGCATTAACCAATCAGGACCTTGCTGTAGTAGTGACGTGATTGCAGGAAGCGAGCGGAGTCTCAGAAGCCCCTCCCATGACGCAAATTTCCGCATAAATGTCTCGAAAGGCTAGAATTTCACACACGAATGAAGCGAGTTAACTCAAATGTTTAAGCGTCCAACTACGCGAGACTAGCGCGTATTTGCCGCCTCTAATGCTGCGTTCACACCAGCCGTGGTACAGTTGAAACTTCCATTAATTACAACTGAGAATGTTTTTTCCATTACAGAATGCCACTGACATTTTGTTCATTCAAAACTGGGAGGCTGTTTACAATTGGCATTAACATGCGTTTTCGTCGATCGGATCACAAGTGGACGACGTTAATGCCAGGTGTAAACGGTGTTCAAAACGTTTTGAACGCGTGCACTTTCGACCACTTTCAACCACATTCAGAGGTAGTCGAAACCACTTTCGATCGGATCGCTTTGGAGTTGCGGAACGCAAATGTGGTTGAAGTGGTTGAAGTGTTCAAACAGCCACACGCGACCGCCTTCTCTCCGCCCATTTATCTAATCTGAGGTATTAAACTCAAGTTTTACGTCTTTTTTTACTTCTGGCGTGAACATACGGTGAACAGCGCTATTTTTAGCCTTTCATTGATAAAACTACTGCGGGTGTTCTCTGTAGTTTCATTTTGAAAGCGTGAAAGTTGCGCGATCCTATTTCATCAATTGCGCTGAAAATTCAGAGAAAGCTCCAACATATAAACTTACAAAAAAACCCTGTGCAGCATGTATACTTGCTAAACAAGCAGTGGACTCTGACATAATATTAGTTTGCATCCATATAAACTCATAATTACTCCCGCTCGCGTTTGAATGACAGCAGAGAGACTCGCCCACCGTCTCACGGACCGTCCCCTCACAGTATTCCAGACAGAAGCGGTCGAAAGTGGACAAAAGAGACGGATTTAAATACCAGGTGTAAATGTAATGTGTCTCTCTCATCCACTTGTGATCCGATCGATGAAAACACATCTTAATACAAAGTGTAAACAGCCCCTGGGAGCCAGACATGAAGTGAGGAAGCTTTGTAAGATCAACACCGCACAAAACAAATCAAGCAAACTTTTGTGAAAACAATTCTTGGCTTGAAACATGTTTTAATTTTTAAACTAACCGGTGTATTTTGTAATCTCTGGGGACACACTTCTTCATTATTTCCAGCACATCATCATCAGCATCACGACAATGTATAACTATGGGCTTTCCAAGTGAAACGGCCAGCTGCAACTGCCGTGTGAACACCTCAACAAGAAAAGACAAAAAAAGTTTACTATGCATGCATAGTCAATATATATATTTATCCCTAAATATATACTTAAATATAGCTATTTAGTACATATACTATGTACTTAAAAATATAGAAATCATGTCTGTAATACCTCTTTCTGTTTCCTGGTGTCTGTGGAATTCTTATGAGAGTAATCCAGACCGATCTCTCCAAACGCAATGGCCTTAGGGTGACGCATAGCATCCATGATGCTTTGCTCGTGAGTTTGGTTATACTCCTTAGCAAAATGGGGGTGGCAACCGAAAGCCCCCCACACTTGCTCCTCTCTGAGAAGCCCCTCCCAGATGGCATCTTTATTTGTGAGTCGTGGGTGACAGAAGTCTGCAATGCATCCCCTATATTCCACTGGGAAACTGCTTGCATACTTGGCTTGAAATCTTTGGAAACTTCCCTGAAAACCCAGCTTCGCATAAAGCATGTCAAGGTGACAATGCGTGTCAATAAATCCAAAGTCTGCCGATGAGTAATCCAAACCCGAAAGCCAAAGGGGCTCAGAGCCAGCGGACATCCTGCGCGTGGAACAGTCCGGAGCAAAGCGCATGTGTGAGGATGCGCGAGTACTTGAAGTTGTAAAAGGTGAACAGCCCCGGCTGCCGGGCGTAGAGGGGGCAGAGATTACAGATCGATATGCCCGACTGGGCACGAGGAAAGAATCCACAGATGGGGAGGCATTAACAACTTCATGCTTTAAGGACAATCTAGGTGAACTACAAAGCAAATAGCTTCTAGGTGGTGCAAAAACAGAGACTGGATTTTCTGAAAAAATCTCCACATCTTTTGCAGGGGGGACAGGGTCAGCTTCTCGACATTGGTGTTCCCAAGATTCCGATTTTGAGTGATCTTGTGGAAATTCTGAAGAACCGAATGCTGGTGTTATGTATTCCAATGCAGGAAGCGTGTCACTGACGTTCACGAACTCACGGGATTTTCGCACCATCACTGGCTTGAAGGATTCGTCCTGGGAGTAGACTTTAACTTTCTCCGCATCCTCGAAATCAGACCAATCCGGTGATTCTGACCGCTTTAAGATCACGCTCTGTGCATAAAGAAATGTTCCCGATTACTGACGCCGAAAGAGAGTAATAGCTATATATAAAACAATGTTAGCAAACTAAACATGATAATAGTTGCTTAAATAAAGAAATCTTTCACAAATTAACAATTTTTAAATAACTATACATCAAATATGCAATTGAAACAAAGCCAGTGTCCACCCATAGTGTAAATAATTTATTTTACAGGCACATAATGTATTTGCACAATAAAGCTTGCGATTCACTATTTCAATCACATATGCAAAATTTTAAATGTCTTCTTTCCTATCCATTTATTTTAAATGTGTACCGTAATTAAAGTCCTGAAATAAGCAGGCTGGTCTACCTTACCCTGGTGTTCGTCTTTATTGCTGTCTGGTCATCTTCAGTGTCTATGAACTCCAATGGAGGAGGCTCCTGGTCCTTGGTCATCATTTCATTAAATGAGCAGCAGCCAAGGTCATCACAGGAGTTTTCTTCCTTTTCTACTTTCACAGGTGCGTCAAGAGATTTTCGAGAAGGCTTCTTAGACCCACTGCTAGGTGACTTATTGTCCGCATTTCCCATAGCGTCACTCAGGGCTTTGAGGTAAATAACCTTTAACCCCTTATCCGAACTGCTGCCTTTCCTCTCAGCAGAAGGTGAAGGTCCAGCGGAGGATTTTGGTACTGAAACAGGGTCCTATATGCAACAAATAAAAATAAAAGGTCAGTCACTCAATGGGTTCAAGCTCTTAATTATGCAAAACAAAATCACATAGTGCCTTAAAGGGATAGTTCACCCAAAAATGAAAATAATGTCAATAATCTGCGTCTGTTGCGAAGCACATGCGCAAGATTAAAGTCACATGACGTGTATGATGTGTTATCCTCAGACATGTTTGCAAAGTTATTTTTTTTTTACTTACAGCGTACATCTCCCCCAGACTGTAAATGAAGCTCGGGCACAAAAAAAAAATGCTGGGGCGCACCAGATAACACGTCAGCCGTGTCGTACGTCATCCGCATCACTGCAGTCACACGACTTTAGTCTCGCGCATGCGCTTCACAACAGACCCGAAAGAGAAGACAATGTCGAATAAAGTCGTAATTTTTGTTATTTTTGGACCAACATGTATTTTCGATGCTTCAACACATTCTAACTGACCCACTGATGTCACATGGACTACTTTGATGATGTTTTTATTGCCTTTCTGGACATGGACAATATACCGTATGTAGATTTTCAATAAAGGGTCAACAAGCTCTCGGACTAAACTGTGGTCCGAAGATGAACGGAGGTCTTACAAGTTTGGAACGACATGAGGGTGAGTCATTAATGACATTATTTTCATTTTTGGGTGAACTATCCCTTTAACAACTGAAGTCAAGCCCATTTGGACTTTCCACGTCACTTCATAGCCTTACCTCATCAGGAATAATTCTTTTCCTCAATGCTTTGTGACATCCAGTTAACTTTAAGCGTGTTTTGGGTGTACGTGTTTTGGGTGTGCTAAGACACATGGTTTCCATTTCACCCAGTCCGGCTGACCCAGTGGATGTGTTTAGGCCAGGAGAACCGAGCTTGCTCGCAACATCATCCTGGCTATTCCTATCCCAGCATGTGGGTCGTGCCACGCCCACACTGTTCCTCATCAGTTTCCTGGGGGATTCCACTGGCTTATGAAGCCATGTGAAGGTGATCTTTTGCCTTTTACGGTTCATCACACAAGGATCTTAACAGGGAGAGAAAATGTATACGTAAAAATACATAGATCATGATTTTACTTGTTCTGTAAAAAAAAGTGCAGACCATATATACTTAGATTAAAAATATAGTAAGTAAAATGTAAAATTAAGGATCATGGATTAATTGAAAACTTTTCACACGTAATAAAAACGTAATGGCCGACAACCACGATTGCTTAATCGCTAACCAACACCGTGTTTTTAACTGACATTTTGTATACACCTTTACACTTTTTATTAATATAATAATGTGTACGACACAACACAATGCAAACCACGTTAACATATCAAGTAAAACGACAGTCACTCCACTACAAATTACAGGTAACTGCTAGCGCCTAGCAGAAACCTCGTTTCTGACCTAAACCTGTGCCCTCCGGGGTACATAACGCCGATCACTTAACGACAAGCAGCTTAAAATGTTTAACATTCTTAATTAAACCCGTTTTAACCGATAAATGGATTTTTTATAATACAAACCTTAAGAGCTTCAAAGATGGAGAAAGTTAAGGTGGATTCACGTGCGTGGATAATTAGCAATGGGTTCACTTCTGTCAATCATCATCATCACGCACGCACGCGGCGTATCCCAGAGTATTGCGCCAATACGTCGCAGTGGCCAGGGTGAGAAGGTCGTGTTCAAATACTAAAGGAAAAAGCGTGAGCACTTGAATTTGAAATACTATGAATGTAATAATTAAACATAAAATACATTTTTATTTTTAAAATATTAACTAACTTTCACAACTCTGGATTGTACATGTTTTTTAATTATTACATAATTTAACACAAAAAATATTTTTAATATTTAATTATACATTTTAAATATTGTAATACAATTATAAAGTTTATTACAACCATTATTAGCACATCATATCCACATCTATCCATCTATTCATACTCAGAGTATCTTAAAACAACCTTTTGTGTAATGGAATCAACATGGTCAATGCCACAAACACGTTTACATATAGTGATCTGAAAATAGTGCATAAAGGTAAATTGTTCTTTTATATTTTTACATAGTAGCTTTTCTTTGCTTATTGTTCAAAAACACCAAACCTTTATTTACAGCTTTAAATGAAAGAAATGTCAAATACACTCAATGGCCACTTTTTAAGGTACACCTGTTAAATTGCTTTTTAACACAAATTGCTAATCAGCCAATCACATTGCAGCAAGTCAAAATGCATTAAGGCAAATCAATGCATTCAGGTATCTAGACATGATGACAACTTGATGAAATACAAACCGAACTTCAGAATGAGGATTTAACTGACTTTGAACGTGGCATGGTGTATTTTAAAACCTGTTGATCTATTGGGATTTTTTCACACAACCATCTGAGAATGGTCTGAAAAACAGAAAATATCTACTGAGCGGCAGTTGAGCGGATAAAAATGCCTGGTTGATGTCAGGGGAGAATGGGCAGACTGGTTTGAAATGGTAAAAGGCAACAATAGCTTGTTACAGCGAAGGTATGCAGAATACCATCTCAGAACGCTCAAAACATCAAACCTTGAAACAGATGCTCTACAGCAGCAGAAGAAGCTGAGGCTATAATTCATGCAGCCTCACCAAAATTAGACAATAGAAGATTGGAAAAACTTCGCCTGGTCTGATTGGTCTCAATTTCAGCTGTGATATTCAGATGGTAGAGTCAGAATTAACCGTAAACAACATGAAAGGAGGGATCCGTCCTGCCATGTATCAACGGATCAGACTGGTGGTGATGGTGTGGAGGATATTTTCTTGCCACACTATGGGCCCTTTATTATTTTGGCTGACCATCTCTATGACCACAGTTTACCCATCTTTTGATGGCTACTTCGAGCAGGATAATGCATCATCACAAAGCTCAAATATCTCATACTGGTTTCTTAAACATGAGAATACTGCAATGGCCACCACAGTCACCAGATTTCAATCCAATATAGGTCCTTAGAGATATGGAGAAACGGGAGATTCACATCATGGAGCTTGATACCAAATCTCTGAGGAATGTTTACAACGCCTTATTTAATAAATGCAACAAAGAATTAAGGCAGTTCTGAGGGCAAAATTGGGTTCAACCATGAACTAGTAAGGTGAACGTAATAAAGTGGCCGATAAGCGTATTTATTGTATATAAAATAGAAATTATTACCATATTGTTTTGATGGAACCTATTTTTAGTTTTTACACATTTAAAAATATTTTGGTGAGTTTACTTTATTTTTTTTTACAAAATATAAAAAACAAATACAACTTGACAAAAAATTTACATACAGTATTGCTCTCAGCATTTTGTGTATTCTTAACAAATGCCTTTGTTTAAAGCAGAAAACATCAATTTGCTTAAGAAAATGTTCCTCCTGTTTTCAGGTTTATCAACATTTTACCATGTCACCATTGTCAGTTGTATATGGTTATGCTGAACAAACATGATTAATGTTCAGACTTTTATCTGTTTTGCTCTTCTCTGTTCTCCAATAATTTCTGTTCTACTCGCTGACTTATCCGTCGTAGATCAGCGTGAATGCTGGGTCTCTGAGCGAGGTCGTCTTGTAGGCATCGACCTATCTCCAGTCGACAGATATCTTCTGCGCGCACCAACCGCCGCACTACTTGCAGACAGCGCTCTCGCAAGGTCAGCACTGGTAAACGCAAAAATATAAAATGCAAGGTTAATTTATTTGCAAACTAAATGGCTTTAATACAGAGATTTGCACTGCATTAGGCCTTTGAATAAGTGCTTTGTGCCATACTCCTATTCAGGCATCTGAAATGGGAAAATGAAGTACTTAAGTCTGAATACTGAGGAAGATATGAGAACAGGTGGTATACCAGGCAAGGTGATGTTGGCAATTGAGAGCTGTCCATTTTCAAGGGTTGCTGGCAAATACATCTCTTTATTATTCACCAACATTGGATCGTCAGTCTCTGCATCCCGAAACATCCATGGGTGACCTACCAGAACAAAACAAAAAAATTGTTCAAATAGATAACTTTAATAGTTTGGTTAAGATTTATTGCCCGTTTCCTGAATGGAGAAATTCATCTTCGGCACCTAGAGACCCATTTGGACAAACAATGAATACAATGCATTTACATTAGGGCTGCATTACAACTAATCACAACTAAACGTTTGCAAAATAAAAGTTTTGGTTTACATCATGTATGTGTGTGTGTACTGTGTATAATACTTATGTATATAAATACACATGTATATTTTAAGAAAAAAAAATGTAAATATAAAGTATTGATATTTGTATATAATACAAAAGTACACATGTAAATATTATATGCGTTTATATATAATTATTATACGCACATGTATGATGTAAACAAAAACTTTTATTTTGCAAACGATTAGTTTGTTAGTTAGCACACATTTGTACCACTACATACAAATACTAAATGTCTTTAATAAATGGTTTAAAACACGAACAAATTATCTTTTACAACTTAAACGTAACTTAACTACACAACAGCCATCAGTTAACTAGAAGAGAGTTTACGAACCTACATATGTTGTCATTTTCCGTCCTGTGTAAGGCTGAATGTCCACGTATGGCTGCGGCTCTCCGCGGAAGTTGATCCACATCGGCTTCACGACGCGCGGACTGCGGTTACAAAACACCACGTATGCCGGTAGTCGGCTAACCAGCGATCGGACCAGCGGCAAGGGCGGCTGCCCTTCCTGATGCTCTTGAGGCATCGTCAAAAACACAGCACAGCTAAAAGACTGACAAAACTAAACGGCTTATTTAACTAGCAAACAAATATCCACGACAATCTATTCACGAAATTGATATATTCCAAATAAATTAAATAGCCCAGAGGGCCACGGGAGTGATACAAACACAGAAAAGAACATTACGTAAGGAGATCATATCTCGGTACGTGACTCTCAACACTATCCTGTATGTTGTTGTGATTACGTAATCTTCTTCGTGCTTATTGGCGGTTCGCATTCTTATTCAGAGCATTACCGCCATCTACTGTAGGCAATGGATCAGAGACTTGAGTCGTGCCCTCCTGTTACTGCGTGGTTTAGCTCCTCCATGAAAATCCCAACTCCCTTCCAGCAACTATAATTAAGAATAATAATAATAAAAAAGCATTCATTCTATCTTACCTACGGTATATTTTATGTATTAACTTGGTTGGATTACTTAATCATCCCAAAGCCAATGAAGAAGACAGCAAGTGTGTAACACCTCCCTCTAGCGGTTTAGTTGGGAAATGCAAACTTTCTGGGGCACTAAATTCTTTCTGCTTTTTAATTAAAATCTCAACCATGTGGACTTAACATTTTATAAATTACTAAGGACCATAGTTCCTCATAACACATCTTTACTGTTCTACTAAATAAACTAGCTGTTTCTCAATGTCAAGGTTACTTCCTTGGCAGGACTGGTCCTTACAAATCACTTCCTTCAGAGGCTAGGCGAGGGTCCTCTTTAGCATTCGGAGAGAACATGTTAATGGGGCTAGCAAGTGCACGTCATTACGTCAATGAAAAGGTGTGCTTTCGGCGCTGCACGCATAGGATTGTGGATGATTTCAGCGCGCAGAGGATACACATATGCATTCTTTCCTGTATATGGGATATTTCTCAAACGAAGGACTCAGTCCTTGGTTGAAATTCCGAGGATCCTCAACAATGGAACAGTCCTTCAACGGATGTCGATGACGTAGCACAGGGGCGCTAGACATAAAGCTTTATTGGGGCACAGGCCCCCCATTTTTTTCAGATTTTTTTTAAAGCCTGCTGTGTGCAACACTTTATACAATTTCCTTTACTTAACACACTATTAAACTGCACTGGGAAAGATAAACATTTTATAAAAAAAATATTTAAGTATAATCTTCATATACTTAACACTTTTAACATGTTTGGTGGCATAAATGGCATAAAATGTTTGAAAATAATGAGAACATTTAGAAAATATTCTCTTGCATGTTACATTATATAATGATATCAATGATTAATAACTAATTTTTTAAAAGAATATTTTTTACAATAACACTATTTCAAGAAATTTTATAGCCATAGTTACTGCTAACTGATTATTAACTCAATCGAGTGGCGTCACCTGGACTTTTGTATGCGGGTGAACGCGCACACACGTGTGAACATGAATTTGACGACTGCTGTGTCGCTTTTACAAACATGATTAAAAAATTACATTGTATTTTAACAAACATAACTACATTGCATATAGATCCATTTTGCCGCGTTTGACTTTGTAAATGAATAAACTATAACTGCTCAAATTTAAACTTGAGATTTACACTTGGGCACGTGCCCCAGTAAAAGGGGTCTAGCGACACCCCTGACGTAGCATCCTCTAACGCCGCATTCAGACAGCCAGCGATGTTATCGCTGCTCATCGCCTGCCGCTGGTGGTTGATGTCGCTTGTGGGCGTTCCCACTTCTGGTTGCGTAATAGTGTGACGTTACCCCATGTTGTAAACAACAAATCAGTGCTCCACTTACTTCACTCCCATTGGTAGTCGCTCGTGAAACTCGCTGCTAATTTGCATAAAGTTAAACTTTTCTCAACTTTTGTCGCGCGACTCCGTCGCTAATCACGCCTACATTCTGTCGCCAACGGTCACGTTCGCTCGTGTCACCGGAAGTCGCCCAGTTTCCATTGAAATGAATGAGATCGCGTCGCTCTGCTACTGCTTGTCGTTGGCTGTCTGAATGGGGCGTAAATTCTGGCTTCCGAGGATCCTTCCTTGACATTGAGAAACGGCTCTAGTCTCACCTACATCTTGTATGGCCTGAGAGTGAGTAAAATAAAGGGATATAGTTCACCCAAAAATAAAAAAAATTGTAATTTGCTCGCATTCATGTTGTACGAGTTAATTCTACTGTTGAACACAAAATATATTTTGATAAATAAAGGTAAGCACACAGTTAAAGGCACCCATTGACTGAGTTTTATTTCCTATTATAGAAGTCAATGGGTACCATGTCTGTGTGGTTGGTTACAAATATTTATCAAAATATTTTATTTTGTGTTCAACAGAAACAAAAAATGACACAGGTTAAGAACATCATGATCCTAACCCTAACCCGAATTTTCATTTTTGAGTGAACTGTCCCTTTAACAGCAAACCTTCATTATTCGGTGAACTATCCCTTTAAAACTTTTTTAGCCCAAGAGATGGTGTAGAAGTTTGTCGCATTTTAGACCAAAATTATCACAAAAATTTGTTTCAAATCCAACAACAGCAAACCATTTAGAGGCTTCCCAAAGTGTTTCAATGATGCCAATGTCTGGCTATTGTTATTGCTGATAACAAGTCTGATCAAACACACAGTCAACTTTTAGAAGCAGTTTATTGATGAAAACTGAGCAGTACTGAACCTTATAAGTATTGATCTCATGAAAGAGTAGCATTCCAGATATGTAAGTTAGCATGTACGGACGTTTGTGTTGTCTTATTCTTACTACACCTACATAAATGATCACTGTAAAATGTATATTTGTGCAGAATATATTTGCTGTATCAATCCATTTAATGTATATGTGACATGATGTTTTTTTTCTTCAAATGACGCTTCTCAATGCAGACAGCATTTTGTCGACACACCAAGCCCTATCTGGATGTACATACTGTAGCTCAGCATATGTTTGACTCCCTCAAAAACAAACTGTATTAATACCATCCAAATAAATGGTCTGTAACAAAGAAAACAAAACAGAAATTCACAACATGTTTTGAGAATTGCTATTGATATTGATTCTAAACAACATAAAAAGGTAACTCCCTGCCATTTCCCTTATTATCCGACTGGGTACCAATTTTGGTCATCGGTTGTGTGACAGGTGAATTCGAGTAGTCTTGATTTAAAAAGTACAAAAGCACTCGGTACTCCACTGATTGTTGATGACGTCAGTATATTAAGCATAAAAAAACACTCCCCTGGAAGATTTCCCATCACTTTGGGGAACTAGATGAAATGATCACCTTTTGTTACACAAACACAAGTCACTAGTGACACTGGCTGATAAGATTTCTTAAATAAACATCTGACAGCGTACAAACATCACAAACCGATGGCCGACCCTCGTCTCTGCTTGAATACTTAAAGCAAAGCATCAATAACAGTTATCTAGGAAGTAATAACAAGGGAAAAGTGCTTCGAAATGAAATTAAGTACATTACCCAAGATTGAAATTACTCAAAAGCCTGTTTGTTCTGATATTGCACATATCAGGCTATAATACACACAGCAAAGTGTGTGTAAAGGCAACAACTTGAGTTCTGTTGAACCTTCTACTCGTGTCTTATGCGATCATGTCTCCTTTTCCTTCCTCTCCCTATTCATGCATTCACCTACACACTTAATCTTGCACTTTTTTTGGGTGAGGTTTTGGAGTCTCATGTTTTTGGGGTGACAGAGGAATCCCTTAGTGGGAATTTACGCTTGCGTTTTGGGTTTAAGGGCAAAGGTAATCCACACATCATATCACAGGCACAGCAAGCGTGACCCCTCGACCCCCTCCTCGCCTTGCGGAATTGTTGGCAGCAGGGCAGAACGGGTCAAACCCCAGAAACGAGGAGGACTCAGATCCTTCTTTACTGCGGAGAACTTCCAGCCCATATGAGAACCACAGGTTCTGCACTGAGCAATCGTCCACGCGTACCTGAGAACAAAATAGACAAAATAAATGTAAGGAGACATATTGATCCCTAACTAAATCTCTGTGTAGGCTGATTCTTAAAATCAAAACCAAAACCCTTTAACGTGTGTTCACACCAGATGTGGTAGAGGCGGCAAAAATGCACTATTCGCGCATAGTTGGATGCTTGAACATTTTGAGTTTCCTCTCTTCATTCGCGTTTGAAATTCTAGTCATTCAAGACATTCACACGGAAATTCGCGCCATGGGAGGGGCTTCTGCGACATTGCTCGCTTCCTGTAATCACGTCACTTCTAGAGCAAGCTCCTGATTTGTTAAAGGAATAGTCTACTCATTTTCAATATTAAAATATGTTATTACCTTAATTAAGAAGAGTTGATACATCCCTCTATCATCTTAGTGCGTGCACGTAAGCGCTGGGGCGCGCTGCGACACTTCGATAGCATTTAGCTTAGCCCCATTCATTCAATGGTACCACTCAGAGATAAAGTTAGAAGTGACCAAACACATCAACGTTTTTCCTATTTAAGACGAGAAGTTATACGAGCAAGTTTGGTGGTACAAAATAAAACGTAGCGCTTTTCTAAGCGGATTTAAAAGAGGAACTATATTGTATGGCGGAACAGCACTTTTCGACTCGGCGCAGTAACGCTCTCCCTCTCCCATTATGAGAGAGACAGGGGTAGCTGCAGCTTGGAGCAATGGGCGTGGCAAGAGGTAGGGGCGTGGCAGGAGGTAGGGGCGTGGTAAGAGGTTTCTCATTGGTCAAAGGAGCTTCCTCCTGGCAACTGCGTTGGCCAATCAGCCGTAACCATAGTTATACGTCATTTCCTTTAGCTAAAAAGAAATCGTAATTTTCTTTTGATGGAAAGAAGAAGATGGATATAATACATGTGCGATATAATTTGATGGTCTCTTTGCTTGATGTCTTCTCAGCTTCGGGGATTATTTAATTGTTGTTGACAGATACATGTTACAGTGAGAAAAATTAATGACTGCATTTGCATCGAAGACATCCGAGTCGGCGATTTATGTCGATGTCCGTTCTGTGCTCTCAGTGTTGTTAGAATATCGCAAGATACAAAGCCATTTGCAAAGCCACAGACTTCGCGCGCTTCGCCATTGTGCGTTCTATTTAGATAGAGAGTTTGATGGCTTCTGTTCTAAGGAATAAGTTTTGAACACAAGAACACAAGCCTTTGATGACAACTTCAATTGACGTTTCAAAAAAATTATTGTAAAAATGACTGAATAAATGTTTTTTTGGATAAAATGTTGTTTGTTTTGCTTAATTGATTAATGTCACTTAAAAGAAGTGTATTAAACCGTTTTTACTTCATTTAATAATTATATGGTTTGATCAAACACGTATATGCCTTTATACAGCCAAAACATTTGCTGTACCATTTTTATAAAAAATAACATTACTTTTAGAGACATTTTTATCTTTAAAATAATAATTTGTTTTTTAATGATTTTTTAATTGTATTATTTAGTTCAAATACAGACATTTCAAGTATAATGCAATAAAAAATTATGAATACAAAGCAATGTAAATACAGCTCAAAATGTGTAAATCGGAGAATAACAAGTATAAAATGAAAAATACAAATGAATACAAAAATAAAAGTTTATGAGTCAAATTAGTTATAGATATTTTCAAAGACTTTTTGTTTTGTTATCTCATGTTTGAAAGGGTTTCAAAGTATACTGCTAGGTCTTATAAAAGGTAATATATGAGGGTTTCTTTTATTTGTGTATTAATGCATATAAAACGTCGACAAAATAATTTAATTATATAAATTTTTTTCCAGAAAAATATGGGTTTTGGAAACAAAGTAAAATGTCATGAGGTTCTAAATTCTAATACTGGGAATTTCTATTTTAGGAATATCTATTTTGAAGTCAGTCCAAAATGAAATAGAAAAAGGGCAATACAAAAATAAATGTTTAATATCTTTAATTGATGTTTTACAAAAAGTGCATTTATCACAAACATTATAAATGTTTTTAACGATTGATCCTGAAAAAGTTGCGGTGGTGATGACGTCATGTAACCCGCGCCATACAGAAGGTGTCGAAGGTAACGTACTTTTGAATGAATTCTCAATATCAATATTGTTATTTTAACAGTGAAAGAAATGTATTTTGTATAGTGTTATATATGCAGCTAAATGTTGTGCTATATGAAGAGTTGTCATTAGGGGGCAACAGTGTTCTATATTAGAGTGAGTTCTGTACTGAATAAAGCAGTAAAAGAAGTGAGTGAATCAGCAAACAGCGTGTGAGTGTTGCTCTATGTGTTACGATAAAATTGTTTATATACATACATCAGCAAGCAACATAGTATATAGTGATTAAGTTTATGGCTCGCTTTTATGCGGATCAGGAAGGTTTTCGCGTCCAATTGAAAAGACCTTACGGCACGCCCCATTCCTCGTGGCACGCCCCATTTCTTTCCGACCTCTTGCCACGCCCATTGCTCCAGCCTGCAGCTACCTCTACTTGTTATGAGAGGGAGAAGGGGAGCAGATTTTTCAGGCGAGTTGAAGTACTCCCAAAAGTGCTATTACGCCATACAATATAGTTCCTCTTTTAAATCCGCTTAGAAAAGCGCTATGTTTTATTTTGTACCACCAAACTTGCTCGTATAACTACTCGTCTTAAATAGGAAAAACGTTGATGTGTTTGGTCACTTCTAACTTTATCTCTGAGTGGTACCATTGAATGAATGGGGCTAAGCTAAATGCTATCGAAGTGTCGCAGCGCGCCCCAGCGCTTACGTGCAGGCACTAAGATGATAGAGGGATGTATCAACTCTTCTTAGTTAAGGTAATAACATATTTTAATATTGAAAATGAGTAGACTATTCCTTTAACAAGCTGCGAATATCCGTCAAAGTTCTTTTTTCTTTAACTCACGCATTTCCCACAGCAACGCATAAGTCGCGCCTTCCACGCCATTCATGCTTACCGCACCGAAGGATGCCTATACGTGTCTTTGCATTGACTTAATATGTAAATAACTCGCGCTTGCCGCCTCTTCCAACTGGTGTGAATGCACCATAAGTAAGTCGCACCACTAGGTGGCCATGAAAAGGTCATGTTACTTCCATTAAGGGAACATAGGGACCATCAATGGTCACTAGGGGTGGGCCGATCCAATACTTTGGATCGGATATCGGGTCAATACGGACCTTTTTTGCTGGATCGGGTATCGAAAAAACGGGGCCGATCCAAATCCGATACTGTGCATTACTTGTGGTTGTTACTGTCATGCTACAGAAAAGTCAAACTATTATAAAAGCACCATAAATGTTATTATACACTATATTCAAAATCTTCCTAATATATTCAACAGCCTTATGCGAAAAACAAATGCAAATATGAAGATATTTAAGGTCACAAAAACTGAATGGTTTGGTGCTCGCCGAGTTAATACACTGGAGTAGCGTGAATTAAATATGTCATACACACACACAGAAACACACACAAAAGCCGTATTTTAAACATCTGATTAAAGTCTTTCATGTTGTGACAGTTTGCGCAATTAAGTAAAAATGTACTTGAACTTTTTATTTGCTCAGTCGTATGTCCACTCAAAAACAATTATTCAATTTGTAAAAACACTTAAATTCTTTTAACTTGTATCTCATTAAAAAAAAAATTCACTTGACATGATATTCTCTTGATTTTGTGCAACATGTTTTGTGTGTATATGTGTGCGTATATATATTTATGTGTTTATACACACACAATTCTAAATGGATCAAGAAAAATACTAGTATTGGATCGGGATCGGTCGATACTCAGAATACAGGTATCGAAATCGTATCGGTAATAGAAAAAGTGGATCGGCCCAGCCCTAATGGTCACTGGTTTTTACATTGCATTACGAACTTTCCAGTGCACTGGAAGGATTTTGCGATTGAGACAGCCCTTAAAATGGCCGACTCCCTGTTCAGTGCCCCGACTACTGAACAAGGGAGCTGATTGAAACACAGCCATAGTAATCAAGACAAGATAGACACCAGACTATTTAAAAAATAGAAAGGAAAGTATATTAAAATACTCAAACATTGATGCTCACCCCGGAAACCAACTATGAAGTGTGGAAGGTCGCCCAACTAAGTTAAGGTTGTTGGCCTTGTAGACTGTAAGTGTCTCATGAACATAACCATGGGGATTCACATATGCTGCCATCGGCCCATAAAGAGACAGACTACAAAGATAAAGTGCAATTTTCATTATATTTCACTTAAATTGCTCATTTTATCAATGCATGTTATTTAGATTTTTATATTCGTCTGACCTGAAGATCTCATTCTTGCTGGTTATCTCTGTATCCTGACACTGTTTACAGCACAGAGAGGTGCACTGGAAAATACATAAATGCATCAAAATAAAAAAATAAAGTCTCATATTTACATTACAATGGACAAACAGTGATTTTGCAATTATAAACATGTACACTTAAAGGTGCAATGTGTACATTTTATTGGGATCTATTTATAGAAATGCAATATAATATTACTATATTTTCAGTGGCATATAACAACCTTACATAAAGAACCGTTATTATAACCATCGTTTTTATCTACATATTGTAATTCCCAACATATCTCAATGCCGCTTAAATCTACACAGTGCATCTTTAAACACACATACCCTGTCCATGATGTCCAACTCGCAGCGAAGTCTCTGTATGGCGCTGCCAATCTTTAACAGCTGCAGTCTAAGACCGTCATCAATCGGCAGACATGCGGCGACCCTGTACGAGAAATCTACAGAGAGAAATGCTTTATGACTACATGTGAGTGTCTGAGGGCTCCAGGTGCTTGTATGAAAAGCATGTATGCTTTACCTGTGGGATTTGTGGGCAGGGACTCATCTTTGAGGTTTTCATCCCATTCGTGTAGTTGTTTCTTTACCCTGCTCATAAGCGTTTTCTTGAGAGACACATACAAAATGACCAATCACTTAAATGTTCAAATAAGTTGCATTTAACAACACAGTCACAGTTTACAAAAGACGACAAAATATATAGGCTGCTAGAACAGTAACTTGCCTTGTCTTTAGGTATAGTTTAATTTTATATTTGCAAAAATCTATACAAGAACTTGAACTCACTGAGTCATAAAGGGAATATACCCAAGGTGGCCATGCTGTCATGCTAGCTGAGAGAAACTTCTTCTGTAAAAGACAGTGAGATGATATAGAAAATGAATCATTAAAATTAACGTTACTGACAGAAACTCCACAAGAAAGTAGAAGCAGTAAACGGTCTACTTGAAATAAATCTAAAAATCCAAATCAGAACTATAAACTACTACAAAACACTAGTATGCGAGCAATATGTTACCCGTTTATAGGTCTGGCTGCACCGCACCTGCTGTGTTGTTGGTTGTGTGTGTTTGGTCTGTGGCGTTTGTGTGTGTAAACGTGGCAGGAATTGCAAAGTGCATAAAGGGTCCGGCAGAATCCTTTCAGGTAAAATCTGCACTTTTGCCTGACGAATCCTGTAAAGACACAAATATTTACAAAGTTACAGCTTTTCAATTCAAAGTAGTTCACTGCTGTAAAGTATAAATGATAATATTTGTCTGTTATTGTTAACCTTCTTAACAGTTCGAAAAGCACAATATACATATATACACACATTTGGATATTTTCAATATAGTAGGTACATGTAAAGCATCCTTATTGCATACAACACATTGTTTTTATTTGTTGATGGCTCATACCCATCGGCTTGTGTGCGTATGTCATGCACTCTGAAGCGCTGCCGTCCAATAGCTTTGATCTTTACAGTCTCTATTCCATACTCCTGCTCCTCGCGAAATGCATAGATCTCGGCAGTCGTCCCAAACTCTGCCTTCATCTCCGTTCCACTTGCATCAGGACTGAGAAAGATAGAGAATCGGTTGAATCGGGACATACATTTAAAAAAGTGCAGCAATCCTCTTACTAATGTTTCAAAGATACATTATCATTATAAAAGGAGATACATTATATAGTATATATAGAAGTATATAGATATAGTATATTTTTGTGGGTACCTGTGTGCAAGCACCGCAAATGTGCGATCTCTGCTTACGAGGTTGCGAAACATGCTGACCTCCTGCGGTCGGAAGAGCTGTAAGGGCAGCGTCTGACCTGGGATCAGTATGAGAGCAATGTGGGGAAGAACTGGCAGATTCTGCACGCTGTCCTCATCGTGCAGGGTACGGCCATGAAACTCTTCCATGTCTGAGCCCAGATACTTGATAAATGTTAATAAAAGGACACACACACACACACACACACACACACACACACACACACACACACACACACACACACAACAAACAAACAGAGAAAAAAAATATTGGTGATTTTATGGGTATTTATTGCACATTTATTAAAAGGGACATTTCACAAGACTTTTTTATGATGTCGAATAAATCTTGGTGTCTCCAGAGTACATATGTGAAGTTCTAGCTCAAAATATTATATAGATAATTTATTATAGCATGTTAAAATTGCCTCTTTGTAGGTGTGGGCAGCGCCGTGGTTGGATAGTGCAGATTAAGGGGCGGTATTATCCCCTTCTGACATCACAACGGGAGCCAAATTTGAATGACCTTTCACATGCTTGCAGAGAATGGTTTACCAAAACTAAGTTAATGGGTTGTTTTTTTTTTACATTTTCTAAGTTGATAGAAGCACTGGGAACCCAATTATAGCACTTAAACACATAAAAAGTTAGATTTTCATGATATGTCCCCTTTAAATCACAACTTGCAGTGCATATAAATGAATATTATGCAATGTAAATGAATTATTATAAAGCTACATCCACATCACATGACTTTAGTGTTTGTGTTTGAATGATGGATGAAACTCACAGCGTGTGAGGTTGGCAGACTCGTGTCAAAGTTTATAATACTTGTCTTTTCTGCATCCTCACCATCTCGATCCTCCAACGTCTCCATGTCGTCTTCTTCTTCTTCGTTTTCTGTTGACAAATACAGAAACATTTGGAAAGTCATGCTTTCACTTTCACCCGTTTCAACCTGGTTTCAATTTTCATCTCGTATATTTTAATTTGACAAACTAGCCTTGCTTACAGCCAATAATTTTACAATACCAACAAGAAATTCTCCCATCTATATAGAATATTGCAAAGAATATAACAAAAACTAAATGCAAGTTGGCCCCAAACTAACCTTGGCTCAAAATGAACCATTCTGTGGTTCAACTACAACTACCATAGTTAAGATTACTGTAGTAAAGCCATAGTTAGGGGTCCAGTCAATTAGGCTCACGAAACATTCATTTAACATTAACTTATAATTGAACTGAATGATCGATCTGGTTTAAATAACTCAGTTTAAGGAAACCCTCTCAGCTGTCATACACGGAGACTCCTGTTGGAAAACGTGTGCAAATAACTCCCTGCACGTATGAAGGAGCACAACAACAAAGCGTGTTTTTGATACTGCCATATCGCCTTGATTCGCGTGAGACTATTCAACACATGTACCTGGCAGGAGCTGTAGTTGGTTCCCCATTTCGTCGTTAACGTTGTTATCGCCTCCGCCCCTCTCAGCAGCCATAGCCGTATGTTTACAATCCGCACTCAACAAGCGCAGGCACAAACGCCAAGAAATGTGTGGTGAAAATCTCACAGCGACCTCGCGTGGCTGTACAATGAAGTTGCGAAATCATCCAATATGATTAAAATTCTGCTTTTAAAAAACTCGCAAACGCTACATAAACCAACCTAAAAATATATATAATGTTTTTGCTATGAAAAAGCATATACCTTTACTGCAAAGCTAAAAAAGTACTTCACGGAATTATTAAAATGATTGTAAACATAACATAAGAAAAAAAGAAACGCTAATGTTGTATTTTGATAATTTGTTAACGAGCACAAAGTAGGGTCAATTAAGTTAAATTATTTTTTATTATGTAATGTTTATCATAAATTGTATAATTCCGTGAATCATCACATAAGAGGTTGTAGAACATCCGGGTCCTCAAAGCGTACTAATTTCAACATACTAATTGTCAGAACGGATAGTATACAAAATTGGACGCAGGAAGCGTTGTATTCTCTGTTGTGATAGAAGTTGCTCCGTGACTTAAACAATATTGTCCTGCTTTGGTAAGTTAAGTTTGCTAAAATATAACGGTGTAACAATCTTAATTTTTAAATCATGTGGACACTTTAAGGAAGAGACGCTGTGCAACTTTATAAATGTCTTTGCATATAAATATAAAACCGAGTTTTAAAAAACGCTATTTTAAAACGTTACTTTAAATTGCAATTTGATAGGCTTTTATTCAGTTAATTATAAATTATTCACTTTGCCAAAATTAGTGATACATTTTACTAATTAAATGTGATGAACTACACCTGTGGTGGCAAAAACTGTGGTTCCTGGATCAGCATCTTTCCTATTTTAAACAGTCTTAACCTAAACTTCACCCATAACCCCACCACAACTAACATTGAAAATCAAAGGGGAAATAAACTGAAAAGTTTGGGATACAAAATCCTAACCCAGTCCTAACCAAACGTCAAGATGTTATCTTACAATCTGATTAGTTGATTAAATTGTTATTCCTGATCTAATATTGACGTTGATCCAAGAACATACTGCTTTTAATTCTTTTTGAGCCCACTGTATAAACGGTATAGTATGTGCAATATACACAAGTGTATTTAATGTTTCTGTTTTCTCCCTAGGTGGCTAATGGCAACCGCAGAGCATCTATGCATTATGCTTTTGCTGTATGTGAGTACCTGTAGTTGTATGAGTGACTATTACTCACTGCTAGGAGTTCCTCGTTCAGCGTCTATGAGAGAGATCAAGAAAGCCTTTCACAAACTGGCTCTTAAACACCATCCTGACAAGAACCAAAGCCCTAATGCACAGCAGGCATTCACGCACATTGCTCAAGGTGCGTATAACATGAAACATACATCTACATGCATTTAATTCTCCACTATGAACAAAGTTAAGTTAATTTCTATACTATTTATAATGCATTAAGGATAAATCTGTGTCCCTTTCTACTGTTTAGCATATGAGGTGCTGTCAAATAAAGAAAGTAGGAGAGTCTATGACCAAACGGACCACATAACTAATCCTGATAAGAGCAGAGACGGCAGGAAAATGGGCAACAATCCCTTCAATGACAAGGAGGGATTCTATGGCAAAAGCGGTTTTGACCATTTTAGTCTGCAGGAGTTGCTTCGGACGCTACGCCTAGATGCCGACTTTTTCATGGATGAAGAATCTAGTTTTGAAGGATGGAGTTATAATTTTGGAGCTGATGATGATGATGAACAGGTCTTTCTCGGTGATCTTTTCAACATGCTGTGAATATCAGGGTGTGTGATATGTTTTTATATTTATAATTTGTCACTTGTAGTTATTTTAAAAACCTATACAATCTTTTCAAATAAAACTTTTCACCTTTTTAATGCTTTAGCTACAACATTAAATATATCGACATCCAAAGTCATTGTTATGTTTGCAATAGGACTACACATACATGCTAATGCATGATTAAAACAACTGACAGCCAGATAACACAAAATCCTTCATAAACATTCAACCTACCTTATCATGTTCAGCATTTCCTGCTTGAACTGGAAAGGGTGGAGTATTTCAGGGTGTTTTTTCCCCTCTTTGTTCAAATGAAGAACTGGGATTTTGTGTCAGTGTTTTGTCCTCTGTTGATACTCTGCCTATCCTTGCATATGTTTGTGTATAAGTTGGGATGTATTGATATTTTTAGGGGATGACATGTTAAAACAGTCGTCTAAAACAGGTTCACTATAAATTTGGGGTTAGTCAGGCTTTGCCGATCCTCTGTGTGCCAGTAAGATAAATATGGGATGCATAAAGTGCTCTAAATAGATATAAATACAAACTTGTAAAATGCAGTCAAACAATATTACGTTTAATATATAGGATAAAGATGAAGGAAAAGGATTAACTTAGTCCAACCTTCCTTCCTTCTTTGGTTTATCATAACTTATAGGCAGCAAGATCAGCAATTTCCACACCAGGATACATTGTGTACAAAAATAACGTTATAGTAAATAAATAACGCATTCACTTGTTTATCGTTTATTGATATACGCAGGCACTTACAGAATTGAATGCTCACACAAGCCGTCTGTATTGTGAACCATTCTGAACTCAGCCTTGAGGAAGGAAGGATATTTTTGTAAAGCTGTTGGGAAAAGGTCATGGCCTTATTTGGGCCTATAGAAATCACTTCCTACTATTAATCAAACAGTAAAAATAACTCACAGATTTTACATCTTAATGCCATACCTTGTAGCAAAACCATATACAAAAAAAGCAAACTAAACACAGAGGAAAATTCATAACGCAACATAATAGGAAGTTGTGTACTTATAAATTGTGTTATGTAAGAATGTAAGTGACACCTTTCAACATCATTCAACATTGGGCAATGTGCTCCCCAAGTCTCTTGCTCTCTCAATTTTTTTCCATTTAATTTTAATAGGTCCTATGATTAGGCCTATGTTTTGTCTGAACACTATCAAGAGAGTGTGAATATAAATAAAATGTAAGCTATTTATTAAATGAACTGAATTTCCCATGTCCCCTCCCAACAATCTAAAAACATTTTCTAATAGTCCTTCATCTAGACTTTTTAATCATAAGAGATTTTCTAAATTAAAAACATTGTTTTTGCTACTTGTCTTGACGCCCTTTCCTCAGGAAGACAGGACACTCCCCCCTCTCCCACCCAAAAGAGCCAAGGCTAAGTCTAGTCCAGGAGTGTGTGTGAGTGTACTGAACGCCTGCTGTCCTGTAAAATGTAGTATGAAGTGGATATAATTTTTTACAGTTCCTCCTGGATTACAATCTTTTTATGTTCAAATGGATTTGACCCATTATTGCACTGGGACTTAGACACCTAAAATATGTTTGAAGATGAGTGCAGGTGAGTTTTTAGCTTTATAATTGAGGTTTAACAAATATACACATTATAAAGTGATACAGAAGACATAAATATATTAAATGTATTTTTTTTTGTTAGTTTCAGTTTTTAATTTCTCTGTCAGAATTTGTTTTTATATCATTGTATTGTGTTTTATTACATAATGAACAAATTATCAGCTTGTTACCATATCCATGACTACAGATATAAAAATATAACACTATATGTGATCATCGCAATTTATTTGTAATAGTTTAAGGTTACACTTTATTTTGATAGTCCACTTTAGACATTCTACTAACTATAAATAACTTTGCAACTACATGTCAACTAACTTTCAATATTTTGCAACTATACGTCAACTAACTGTCATTAGTGTATTAGTAGAATGTAAGGGTTGGGGTTAGGGAAGAGGTTTGGGTTAGTGGAATAAGTTGACATGCACATGCAAAGATACTTATAGACAGTTGATTGTCTGTTGAGATATCATCACAATAAAGTGTGAGTAGATATTAAGCAGACATTCTACTAATTCTCTAAAGATTGGTAGTTGATAAGTAGTTGCAAAGTTACTTATAGTTAGTAAAATATCTAAAGTGGACTATCGAAATAAAGTGTTACCTAGTTTAATTTTACTGCAGATAAGGGTTCAGGGATTTGCATGTTTATTAACCTCAGAGATAAGCAAGGCCAATCACACTAAATGTGTTTTAAAAACGTTGAAATGCAAGGCGCTCCACACTTAAAAAAGAGCAGTGCTGCATGGCATTTTACATTGCTAGGCAACCACTAATGCAGTTGTCCTGTCAATCAAATATTGAAGCATGAGCGCTCTTTTGCTGTTAAAAGAAAACACCACCGTTTTTCAATATTTTACTATGTTCTTACCTCAACTTGAAGAATAAATTATTACTTCTTTTTTTTGTTTAATGCGTGCACTTAATCATTGTACAGTGCGTCGTGAATGTGTTAACATTTAGCCTAGCCCCATCATTCCTTAGGATCCAAACAGGGATGAATTTAAAAGCCATTAAACACTTCCATGTTTTCCCTATTTAAAGACTGTTACACGAGTAAGTATGGTGGCACAATGAGAACTATATTGTATGGCGGAAGAGCACTTAGTTTGCAGCACTTCGACCTTGGCGCGCAGTAACATCATCACTCCTGATTACTTCCCCTCTCGCTCAAACTTCCGTCAATATCACTGCGCCCAAGCCCCGAAGTGCTGCAAACTAAGTGCTCTTCCGCCATCCAATATAGTTCTCATTTTTTATCAGCTTAAAAAATTGCCACGTTTTGTTTTCTGCCACCATACATACTCGTGTAACTCATTCTAAATTCATCCCTGTTTGGATCCTAAGGAATGAATGGGGTTAGCTAAATGCTAGTACATTAACTGTACAAAGTTTAAGTGCACGCATTGAATAAAGTAAGGCATGTATTAATTCATCTAAGTTAAGGTAAGAACAAAGTAAAATATAAAAAAACGGTGGTGTTTTCTTTAATTGTCATTATTCTCCACTTATTCGATTGGACAAAGGAAAGACGCGACTGATGTAGGGCACTTTTCCGCTCGCAGCGCTCCTTCAAAAACGCGTGCCGCGGCAGGGGCCGATCACACGAAACGCATTTATGGCAGTTGCAGGCGCCTTTTCTGAGTGATTTTCTATGGGCAGTGAGCATTATGTGCGCTGTTTATGCATGTCCAACACCTTGCGTTGTTTTGCCGCCTGCATTTTTACAACAGCTTGTATTCAGCTAGAAATTCAAACATGTTGGTGAACTGTTACCCACATTAATGGCTAAAACTAATTCACTTTGGTCTTTGATTTTTTTAGAAACATTCTGTACAGTGGTTTAGTACATTTAACTTAAAATATTAATAACTTATGCGCACATTGTGTTTTGTACAGAGTTTCGAGAGCATGGTCTGGATACCAGAACACACTACCTGGCTGGGAGTCTCTATAAGGGCCAATATCATCTACTTATGCCTGAAAAACGCTGTGACAGTCAGGACCTCAAACCAGCCATTACACCGAAACCTAAAAATTCACCCCGGCATCATCACAGCTCATATGTTTACTTCAGTATGGCCCAAACCAAGAAGAACCTAACAGCCGCAAACGCAAGACAACATACGAAGGAAAGGCATAAAAATGTACTGTTGGCCCCGGAGGGGTCACAAGAGAGGAAGGACTTTAAGACCAAACATTTCCTACATATAGAAAAGTCTGTACAAATAGAAGAGACAGAACAGGATGTTGTTCTCGAACAGGCGGATGATCTGGGATGCGGGGATGAGCTGGCGCAGGGAACTAACTTATATTTAGACAGCAAAAGATTTGAATCAGATGAAGAGTTAATAGACTCCGATTCGTGCAGTACGAGAAAAGGATCAGAGCAGATACAAGTAGACGAAATAGGGAAGATGGCATGGGGATGGACTAAAAATAATGTGTCAAAATCATATAATGATGTTCATTTAGCCCCTAATGGAATTTCTAGACACATAACAGATGGGATGTTGAAAGACAAAATTTGCACGGATAAAATGTCAATTGAAGGATTTTATCCAAACGGAATATACACAAATGATATAATCATGCAAACAATGTTTTCCAATGAAGAAGACACAGATGGGATGTTTCCAGACATCTGTGATGCAGGTGAGGCATTGGCAGACAAAGATGGACTTTCTGACTGTGACCTCTTTGAAAACACAGATCCCCTTAACATAACGGAGACTGAAAAGGATGCTAATGGAGATATAATGACGATTAATACGGAGGAAGGATCAGAAAGCTCTGATCTGTCTTTATCTTCCATTGAGGAAGATGAAGATGAAATGCAGCTGGACAATGCAATAAAGGAAGAACAAGAAAACAATTTGTCAGAGACAAATTCTTCCCAGTATCTCTTGGATGCTATTACAGCAGACGATGGAGACCCAGCTGTTTTTCAATCATTTGTCTCAAGTTCTTCCTCTTCTTTATCTCAGACGTCCCTTGTCATGGGATCTGACACGGTCCGTGATGATGAGGCTGATGCAAATCACAACTATTGTAGCAAAGATGAAATGGACCAAACCACCCAATCAATGTCTGCAGACAGTGACCTTAAGGTCACCCTAAATCCAGATCTCATCGGTGCCCTCTCACTTGTTCAACACCAACCTGAAACTGAAGATCAAAGTTTAATGCAGAATGAAGCAGATGGTCTCAATGGGCAAGAAGAAGAGCTTACCTTAAGTTTACCAACTGAGAAATCAGACCTGACTGTTCTTACTGTAGAAAATTTATATGAGGAGACAGAGCCAATAATTCAAGCAAAGGACTTCCTGCAGAACAGGAAGTACTTTATGACTCGCTCCATATCTGTGGAAACCCTCGGTAAAAACCTTGACCTAATGAGTAGCCCAGCAACAGGAAACGGGCGACTTTTGCTACACCCACGTTCCCTCTATCCAGATCATTGTTTTATTGGAGATAGCAGGCCTGCACTAACCGGCTCATTAGGATGTCTCCCTCAAGGCTTTAATACCTCAGCAAACTTAGCTAAAATGACCAGGGTGGATATACCACCCCCTTTTGAACTGGCTTCCATCACAAAGCGACCGATCAGAAAAAGTTCTCCGTCCCTGTCAAGCGAAATCTCCACCTCTTGCAAGAAGCCTGATTTCGGGTTGAAGCGATACTTTTTGCCTTTACGATTCCTTAGGAAATCCGATCGGAAAAGCGCCGTAGATAATCGCTCGAATTCTTCCAGGTCGTCTTCTGAGTCGAGCCCAGGGTCTTGCAAACGCATGGATTTTATCAGGCATAACATGGGCAGCCCTGAATTGCAGAGAAGCCCAGATTGTACACCACCTATGTCCCCTTCTTCCTTTCTCGTCCCAAAGAACAGGCAAAAACCGGGACTGAACTTAACGCTTAATAAAGATTTGGCTATCAGCACCATTTCTATAGAAGGAGATAATTTGTTTCATTCCCTCTTTGAACCCATCCCATTGTCTAAACCTCGATCGTTTTCATCTCCCAATGCTGATTCATCAGAATATGAGAACGTCCCGAGCACTTCGTCTCACTATGAGAATGTACAGATTCGCCTTCTGAACCCCGTCATTCAGAGTCAACGAAACCAGGGTTCAGCAAGTGATACTGATGGATATGTGGATATGAGCAGTCTGCCAGGCTTCCAGGGTAAAAATCAGTCATCCGAGCAAGAGACCGATAGGTATATACCTTAAAACTATAATCTTAAAATTTGAAGGAATAGTTCACTCCAAAATAAAAAAATTAGCTCATATTTTACTCACACTCAGGCTTTCTTTCAGACACACGCAGTCGGAGTTATATTAAATAAAATCCTTTTTTCAGATATATAATGGCATTGGATAATGCCCCATTTTGAAAGTTCCAAAAAGATATTAATCAAAAACTAATCAACACAGTTATTTAATGTCTTTCAAAGTGAACCAATTGGTTTTTGAAAGGGAACATTCATATTTCAGTCTTTAAAAATTAAAGACATTTCTGTATTCATGGGAGAGTTGAGGTCAGGTGGAGCGCTAACCTCTGAACCAATGTTACAAAAACCCAGCGCTTCACTTCAGCAGAGATTTAATAACTGTATGGATTAGTTTTCGTTGGATTAATTTACTTTTTGGAGCTTTAAAAATGTGCACTATACACTGTCATTATAAAGTTGAAAATAGCAAAGATATTATTTAATATAACTCCAACTGTGTTTGGCTGAAAGAAGAAGGTCATATACACCTAGGCTTGGGGTGAGTAAAATATGAGCTAATATACATTTTTTAGATGAACTACTCATTTAAATACGTGTGGAAAAAATTAGGAGGTTATATCAGCAAGCCATTTTGGAACGAAATATGTTTTTTTACCAAAGTAGTTTTGCTGTTGAATTTATGAATGTAATCATATTAATTAACAATGTGTATTCACATTTAAAGCTAACAAGGGCTAGACTTTGTGGTCATCATAAAATAAATTTAAAAAATAAAAGAAAACAAAACGCGTGAGGCCCTGTGTCCACCGGAACGTTTTATCCTGCAGCCGGCGTATGTTTTCAATTGTATCCAATGGAAGCGTTACACTTTAAAGGCGTTCTAAGCGAATCTGCGAGACGTTAGTTTTTGTTGACGTTTTAATTGTTTTCAAACAGACGGAGCGTAGCTAACTCCTCCCCCTCTCTTCCGTGCTTTCATGAACGCGCCCAAACCCCACCCCTAAATCCTTTTTGTCGTTTATTGGCTGGAACACTTTTGGCGCTTTTCCATTGCATAGTACCCCACGGTTTGGTTAAGTTTGGGTCGGGTCAGCTTATTTTTGGGAGCTTTTCCATTGGGTGCAGTACGTAGTACCCGATACTTTTTTTCGTACCACCTCGGTTGGGGTTCCAAGTGACCCGAGCTGATACCAAACGTGACGCGAAAACACTGTAGGTCACTGATTGGTCTGAGAGAAGCGTCATCGCTATAATGTAAATATTAGCTTAAGCTTACTGCTAGCTTGCGCTGTCTCAAGCAAACATGTTGTTATCTGTGTTCTGCTATAAGTTTCCAAACACCCTTTTTGCGATGAAAAACATCCACAGGTTGAGAATCCGGGACACCATAACAGTTTTTTCCAGACTTGCAGTTTGTGGCGGCACATTCGACTGACGCCACGGGTTGGGTGTTTGAACAGAAACTGTCATGTGAGACAGAGGTAGTTATTAACGCGATGTGCAAACATCTATTTGTGGTGGCCAATTTTAATTTTGTGGCAGACTGAGAAATAAATGAATGTGTGGGAATGTACAAAAACGCTCTCACGTGTATGTTGTCACAGCAGTAGGCAGCGTAAATATAATGACACGCCTATATTCCCTCCCACTCCGAAGTGATACTAAACTCGATGGAAAAGCTAACCACGCCAAAGTGAGGTGAGCTGACCCGACCCAAACTAAACTAAACTGTGGGGTACTATGCAATGGAAAAGCGCCATTAGTTTTGTTTTGTGGTGCTAGGTTTGGCCACTGTGTTGTTATTGCCGTTTGTGAAGCCTGGGCTGTCTAAAGAGATTGCGTTTTTTTACAGTTTGATCAGCGGACAGGTAGCAAGCAGATAGCGAGGAGATGTTTGCTGTATGTAACAAAAAATGTTTTATGGTCTAAAACGGGTCAATTCGCTTAGAGCACCTTTAACAAAAACTGCCGCTGAGTTGAAAAATGTTAAACTTTGGGAGAAACGCTGGGCTCGTCAATGTCTCTCAGTCGTCCAATCAGTCGAGTGGAGGAGGGGTGAGACAAATACCATACCATCCAATCAAGACATCGTCCAACAACTGATAATCAAATCTGAAATATTATAGCAACTAAAGTGCTCAGCTAAAGAAACATTGGCAAGTTCGCACAGTTGGCAATTTCAGAGTGCCTGAAGTTTTTTTAGCTGTGTTTAAAATCCTGTGAACAGGAAGTTGCTAACGACTTTACTTCTAAATTATGCCGTTCAGAAATGACAGTTGGGGGGGCGGAGTTAACAAAATCTCCCACACAAGCTGTCTAGCTGATATCACAAGAGAATGATTGCCACAAGAGGGCAGAAGTATATTTTCAGATTTTGATTAAAGTTTATGAGGGCAAATGCATTTAAAAAAAATATTACCTACACAGATAAACTGTTTATAATGAACACACACAAAAAAAAGAAAAGTTAGTTTTGATTTTATGGGGACTTTAAACGCTTTGGTGGACACAGGGGCTTAATTAGTAATACATTTTTTATTGTTTTGTTAATGATGTGCATTTTATATGTTTCTTTTTCTACATGTTCAATTGAAGTACCTACACATTCTGTTCTCCTAATGTGAGGCCAGACGGAACAGTGGGTGTGTCTGTGGGTGTGGCTTGTACACAAGAGAAAAAGACAAAGACATTGGACAAGATGGTGAGCTGTTTGTTTATAAGATGTTCTTTGTCATGTTGGTGAGTTTGTTAAGGCATATTGCAACTTAGTTTTTACTATATTTCAGACCATCAGCTGCTCCAGGGCATTTTACAATGCTAAAGAGCTTCTCGACAGTGAGGCACAGTAAGTCATACAAAATATAACAACAGTTATTAATTTTGCAACCATAAACATTAAAGGTGCAGTGTGTAATTTTTAGAAGGATCTCTTGACAGAAATGCAAAATAATATACAAAACTATATTATCAGGGGTGTCTAAAGATCTTTTATAATGAACCCATATGTTTTTATTACCTTAGAACGAGACCTTTTTATCTACATACACTGAGGGTCCCCTTACATGGAAGTCACCATTTTGTGCCGCCATTTTTCTACAGAAGCCCTTAACGGACAATTTTTTTACTAAGTTGTCTCCGACGATGACATGTTTGTCTGGTGGCAGCTACCATAGCTTCTCTATGTGTTTCAAAAGTGAGGGGTGAGCAGTGGACTAAGCCGTTGGTTGCGATTCGCAACCTCATCACTAGATGCCGCTAAAATTTACACACTGCACCTTTAATCATAAAAATATATAAAGCATGATGTCTTGCAAAAAAGCAATATGTAGAAATAACTAAAAGTAAAAAAAAGGCGTAAAAAAATAAGTTTATATTAGCATTATTGGGTTAGCAAAGTTTACCCTGTAGATCACAGTTTCTTTGGTCTGATAAGAAAAAAATTGAGATACGTGTTTTTATTTCTTTTTCCATTTTTAGGCATGTTAAGACCTTACAACTTCTCTGTGAGGTGGGATTATTTATATATTTATTTGTGACTTACCGTATGTTCGTTTTGTTCTAGCCAGTGCTTTTCTGTAAGACTTACAGGTTCAAGTTTTGTCAAAAAGTCAATCTCGTATTTCTGTGTGATGGAACAAATCCATAAGCATAATTTCTATACAAAACCTCTGAAGCTTTATGGACCACATAGAAACCATCAGGCATGAAAGAGATTGCAGAACTAGCTTATAGAGCCTAAAAGTACACCTTTTAATTCACTGATCGAGTTACTGTAAGCGTGTAATGTATGTTTTTGAGAGTTTGACCTCATATTGTATCTGAATAATCTTCATTGTCACATTCCATTTGAAACACTAATTTCATTGTTCAGTGAGAAGTGAACAATGATAATTCAATGAAAATATAAATACATAAACCAGTATCTTACAAAAACTGAAGCAAAGACATTTTCGCCGATTCACTTTCTTAATAGACTGTTAAAGAAGATGAGAGGTTAATGAAGGTGTGGACAGAGATACCTGATATTCATTTTCTGCATCAAACCATACACGCACTACTAGAGAGCCGCATGAAAGAATGGTAAGACACGCACAAAAACACAGGCATAGATTTTTGAAACTATATGCCTCATTTCAAATGTCAAGTCATTTCAAACTCAAAGTCATAGTTCAAAATGAAAAAAAAAATGTATTGTAAAATGAACGGCATTTTGCTGGCAATTTTATTTCGGTTGTAAATCCTGAAATAGTTTTTTTTTAAATGTGGTAAATGTATAACAAGTACCAGTTTAAAACTATTTTGCAATTCTGAGCCTTATATTTCATTAAACATAAATCTGCGTTGTACCTTTTTATATACAGTAAACCTCCATGTTAAACAACTAAGGCTTTTTCCAGTGTATATTTGTGAATCGTGAATCATTTGTCATAATTTCATTTGTTAACACATCAGGAATCAGAATGAAGGGATTGCTGAAATCATCCTGGCAAAGAAGCCAGAGTTTTCCATTTTCTCCTCTTTCATCAGTCACTATGATGAAAAGCTGAATTATATGGAGCATATAAAGAGCACAGTAAGAAGGACATTATGTTTTTCCTTTAAAAATTTATTAAACAAATTGTTGGGTTGTTGGTTTTAGGTTTGTGTTTTAATAGGATTATTTAAGACTACTTTTATTTGTGTATTTGTATGTGTGTTATGTATAATATATACAGTTTTTGTGTTACAGTTATCAGATGTAATAATACTGAAAAAGCAGCTTCTTCAGGTCATCGTGCACGTCTTGCAGTATCGCATGCTATTGACAGGTAACTCTGCAACTACTTGTAATATGGTGCTTGTTTTTACCATCATTCATTTTCTTTTTAAGGGATAATTTAATCCTAAATTAAAGTTCTGTCAAATTTTAATCACCCTGTTCTGAATGAATGACTTTTGTCTGTATAACACATAAATAGACGTTTAAAATAATTTTGATGTTTTTCATACAATAAAACAATAGCCAGTCACTTATGTTCTAGAAATAGTTACTCTATACAGGTTTGAAACAGCATTAAACTTTTTTTAATGATGATTTACTTTTTAATAACCCAATCCGTGACATTTTTGTGCATCTTTTTTTCTGACAGACTACCTAAATAATATCTCACCAGACTCTAGAGAGTTTCAAGATACACAAGGTAAAGTGCGGCATTTCTCAGCATCTTATCAATTGGATTTTTTATTATTCATTGCATTCATTTTAGTAAACACACAAGTTTTTTTTCTACTCTCTGCCATGCATAAACACTGCAGATATCGCAACAATATAAGCAACAAGTGTATATAAGACCATTTTTATTTAATCTTGACATAATCACAATGGAGTCACTCTTTTGAATCCTGAAGCATCTATCAAACAATAATAATTTACTTAAAGGTGTAGCGGAGGATTTTCTCAAATTTTAGAAAAGAACCGCCTTCTTCACTTTTTTAAAAAATGCAATTGTGCAACACTCCTGATTGACAACTAGGAGGACCAATAGTCTTGATGATCCACCCCGGAAAAAGAAAATCCTCCGCAATACCTTTAAGCACCAGCAAATCTTGGATCTATCATCTACAGCAAATACCCCTTGACCCATCATGGTCATGCATATTGATTCATATTTAACAAGACTTTGCACATACATATATTACATAGTCTCTTATGAATTGTGGCTATGTATATTGTGTTGGACTTGATGAGACTATTTCCAGTGCACTTATGTATTGCTGTTCTTATGTTGCCATAATTGCTTCTATTGTTTACCTCACTTGTAAGTCGCTTTGGACAAAAGCGTCTGCTAAATGACTAAATGTAAATGTAAATGTAAATGTATGAGTGTTTGTAAGGAAGGTTATTTTGCACACAAGTATATCAGTTCTGTTACTAATATTGCCACATTGATTCCCAAATTCTCAGATGCTTTGGTGGTGGTTTCTGATATTGCTTATCAGGTCAATGACAGCCTCAAGAATGGAGTAAGTATATGTGTGCATTTAGGCTTAAATGTGCTTCTAGAAAGTTTATGTTGGAACAAATGTGTGTGAAATGAATCAAGTTATTGCATGCGTAAAAGTTTCAGTTATCTTTTCTCTCTCAGGCGGATCTCCTGCAACTGGTCCATATAGAGCACAGTGTTCTGGGTCTGACAGATCTCATACAGCCTGGTAGAGTAAGTAATGCAATGACTGACTAGTTGTGTAACACTGTACACATTTTCCAATTGAATGCAGTTATCAAATTGATCAGAGGTGTGGCCTGGTGGTGTACAATGTGGTGGTGCTATTTGAGTTTGTGTCTGGCTAAGTCATTTCCCGATACCCTTCACCACCCCAACCTTCCCCTCATCATTTCCTGTTTACTTTTCCTCTGTCCTATCTATAATAATATAGCAAGTAAAATCTATTAAAGGTGCACTTTAACGCGTTTTTATGTTTATTATTTACACTTTTGAAAATACGTTAAAATTAATTTACATTGAAATTAATATGAAATCAATGATTCATGTGAATGGCCTTACTTAGTGAATATTAACGATCTAAAGGTTATATGTTCTTTAAATTATGTAGGATGATTTTATGTAGAAAATTACAATAAAAGGTGATGTTATTAATCAGGCAACGTAACAATAAAAAAATAGTTTTATGCAAATAATGGTATATTTTCATCTGTCCCCAAGGTGTTTGTTAAAGAGGGCACCCTGATGAAGGTCAGCAGGAAGCGCAAGCAGCCACGTCATCTTTTCTTAGTAAGTTTAATTTGGTTTCATACCGTACATATAATTGTTGTTTAGTATGATGAGATGATCAGGTGTTGATCCCACACAAAGAGACACAGGGTATCCTGGAAGGATGTTGTTTTGTGTGTGTTTATGTCTCTACATGTGCTATTGTTTTGCCGGTCCACTCGCTGCCTAAAATAAGCCTGTGGGAACGAGGTCAGAGCGATAACAGAGTTAAGATAACAGAACGTCAAGTGATGGGCTGTCAAAAATAATGTGTCAGGATTTTTGCCAGCCAGACAATTATGTGCTGCTAAACTCAGATCTCTTTCATGTTTTATTGTGAAATACTGGACAGTCTGTGGTATTTTGTATTTTCTTATGCACCACTGCCCTAGTTATGTGTACACTGTTAGATAAAATGTTCAAAATATGTACCCCAGCTGTCACTGAGGCAGTACCCTTTAAAAAGTTCCAAATATGTACCATTTGGTACTACAGATATGTATACCTTTGGTACCAATGTGTACCTTTGAGATACAATTATATACCTCTGAGGTACATGTACATATATGAACACTTTATGTGCAAAGGCAAATCTGTACTTTTTCGAAAGGGTACAGCCCCATTGACAGCTGGGGTACATATTTTGACGAGTTTGTGGACAATGCAGAAGAATTTTTTTAAGCAAATCTATTAGACCAGGGGTACCCAAACTCAGTCCTGAAGGGCTGGTGTCCTGCAGAGTTGAGCTCCATCACTAATCTAACGCTGTTAGATTGTTTGATTAGGGTTACTATGCATACTAGAAATTTCCAGGAATACTAAGCATGCTAGGAAGGTATGCTTTGGCAAATTGGAGCTGAACTTGGGGTGCCCCTGCATTAGATGATCACTCCAGGTATCTGCATAAAGCTGGCCAAAAGAAGTTACTGTTTTGAGAAAGCTGTTGACAACTAATGTGCAATATGCATCAGACGGTCTGTGAATAGACTATGAGCTGTCGTAGGCGTGCCATCTGTAACTAAAATTGCATAAGAATTAAATGATTTACTGGCTTGGGCTACAACTGACTTATATAGGATAGTAATTAAAATCATGATTGGTTGACAGGAGCCGTGATGTTATTGGGCAAGACGACTTTTAGTTGACACGTGCTTGTCAGCAAATCATGTTTCATCATATGGTTGCCTGTTTCATAATACAAGCTGTACTGTTGTCTTGTCGTACTTCATACTGTCTACAGTATGAAGAATAAAGGGAGTATGTGTGTATTTGCAGGTGCGCTTGCTGTTGTGTGTGTGCTAGCGTATTTTTAGAGCTTGTGGTCAAGACTTTGTGTCATACTTCCCCTTGTGGCGAAGATTTGTTATAACAAGCATGCAGTAAGCCTTCTTTTACATTTCAGATGAATGACATAATGCTGTACACATATCCTCAGCAAGATGGCAAATACAGACTCATCAACACATTGCCACTGGCAGGGATGGAGGTACCGACAGCATCCTGCAACACATTATTCACTATTATGTACAGTTTAAGACTTAGAGTAGGAACTGTATAACATTAATTTTGTGCAGTATTACATTTTCATTGTCCAAATTGTAAAACTTGCGCTAGCAATGCAAATGTCATGGGTTTGGTCCCAGGAAACACACATTAAATGATAAAACAATGTATATAGTAAAAGCATTGTAACTCACTTTGGATAAAAGCATCTGCCAGTTGCATAAATGTAAATAAAATGTCTTTCAGGTCAGTAAACTGCCTATGGAGAATGCTCAGTATGCATTGAAAATAGCAGTAAAGGACATAAGCATCACTCTGTCTGCTGGGTAAATGTCCTTGACATACACATACTGTACTACTCACATGCACTTCTCCCTAGGTATGTTTTAGGTGTGACTAAAGCGTGTTTTCCTGTGTGCAGGTCTTGCACAGAGCGTGATGGTTGGTTTGTCACACTGAATCGGACATTGGTTGACCTTGGTGTGGTGTCAGGAGACCCAGTCGACTGTCCTGAGGTAAGCATCCTACTAAATAGTATAAAACATTTAGAGTAGTTGCAGTCCTAGATTGTGTCGGATCACATATATATGACCATATCACCCTCTTTCTCATGTGAGAGTGCATTAAAGGGTACCTATTATGTCAATTCTTATAAGATGTAATACAAGTCTCAGATGTGCCTAGAATGTGCCTGTGAAGTTTTAGCTCAAAATATCTCACAAATCATTTGTTAAAATGTGTCCAAAATGCCCCTATTTGGGTGGGAGCAAAAAAGTCATGCGCATATGTGTGTACCTTTAAAGGCAAATGAGCTACAGCTAAAGGCAAATGAGCTACATCTCCTCACTACCTTACCTACAGACAGTGAGTGCTTTTGGTAAAAATTTGTGAATAATCTTTAACAATAGTATATTTATCACATTAGTGCTACAATGTGCTAACAAAGACATTTAGTTAAGCTTTTGGGTGAAATTTACCAGTCAGTCAGTGGCCGTGGGCGAGGCTTTATCAGTGTGACATCACATTAACAAGAGAATCAAAACAGCATGTCTAATAAGAATGCTTTGGTTTGATGTGGATAAAAAAATAAAGGAGATGGTTGATTTTCATTGTAGGGTTGTGTTCACACACTGCCAACACATATTTATGTCCCATAAAAATTAAATTTGATTTTGCATAATATGTGCCCTTTAATAAAATTTAATAATGAGTTAACCAGTGGTGGCTCGTGACTGCTCTTGTGTTGCTCGTGTTTTCAAAATATGTGTTTGTTGCGTCATGTGAACCATGTGCATCACGTGTTTTGTCAAAATAAGTGCCTGCTGCACATGCGTCAAAACCGTTTATGATAAAAGAGACACGTTCACAAAATACACGCAAGACACTCCCTTAACAGTAAACTCTGATTATGCATGAGATTATGCGAGTATCTGGCAAACGCGAGCGTCTCTTTTATCATAAACCCTTTAGATCGTCTGCAGCAGGCACTTATCTTGACAAGAGACGTGATGCACATAGGTTCACTCTACGCGCGAACACATATTTTGAAATTACGAACCACACACATGACGGGCTACATACATGTTGTGACGAACTTCGCATCGTGGGCCCTCGAAAAAAGAAGTCACCGGCCGCCACTGGACTCAGCTGGTCATTTTATACATAAAAACATTCTGCTTACAGACAGCTGGTTGTTTCTTTTACAAAATGAGCTTGAATGTGTCTTTTGCTTTAGTTATTGGGGCCAGAGATGTGTCTGGGCGAGAACGCTCCACCCCTCATGTCAGTTTTCCAGGTGACATCTTGCATGAACTGTCCGTCTCATTTTAGTCTGACAAACAGACGACATCACTGTCACGCATGTGGCAAGGTACAAACACACAGGCATCTGAAACATACAGTATAGGCAGAGAGATTAACTCATGAACTCTCTAAATAGTTATGATGATTTTGTCTTTTGTGTAGGTTGTTTGCAAAGATTGTTGCAGGAACAAATTCCCCCTGAAATACATGAAGAACAGACGAGCCAAAGTGTGTGATCATTGTTACACTGAGCTCCGTAAGAATGGTACATCAAACATCCTTAAATGTATATTAATTCCGTAAAGCAAATGCGAATCTTTGTCAATTACATAATTTTTTATTAAACTTTGCATTAATACATCAGAATCATTTATGTGTTTGCATTTGTTTAGAAGATGTTGTCACAGTAGTGGAGAGCCACAGTCGGCCACTCTCTACTGTTTTCCAAAACATTCATCCGTCGAGTCTGTGGAGGAGCCGCAAGGGCCAGATGTCTTTTAACCAGGTACCGTAGCTCCATCCATGCATCTTGATGCATTATATCTTTAACAAGATTTATATTTATTTAACAATAAATTTGAGTTACTTTTTTATTGGTATACATGACATACATGTGTTGATCTACACAACCATTTACTTTGGTAAAATAGGTCTACCCAGAATATACTTTCTGTTTATTGCAGCACTAGCATTTACACATTTGGGAGACAATTATATTTAGAGCTTTCAGTGTGTTCATGATAATTTTATCATCATTTATGCATCATACCCATGACCTTTGGGCTGCTAACATAATGTTCTACCAATTGAGCAACAAAAACATAGCTAGGTTGTGTTTGAAGCCAGAAAGTGCAATAAAAAAGTTGTATAGGCTACATAAAAGTGACCCCTTGAAGAGTGAACTTTACAAAGATATAAGAAATGAGATATTGATATTAACCCAATGTTCTCGGTACATATTATACGTTCATCAAATACCTTCGCTTCAAATCCGCCTAATCCCATTCTCAGGCCATTCAAAATACTGCTTTGTTCGCTAAACACCATATATTGAACGACGGCACGCGTCTGGTCACATTTAAACTTGTGTCCCTCATGTGTGTACTTAGACCTGAATACAACCCTAATGTGGCAGTGACATGCATCACAGCGCCCTCTAATGTGTGGTTCAGTTTCTTCATTTTTACATTCTTTGTTTCATTATTAGCAATGTTTCTAGTTGCATCTTTAGTGATTTTGCAACTGTTTACTATATCTTGTCCAAAGAAGTGCATATTTTGTGGAGGTTTTTGCCAAAAAACGCCAAAGCGCTTAAAAGTGACTGAAAACCCCTAGCGGACGCCAACTGTAGGCGTTTGCCAGCTTTTTCAGCTGAGCCCTTTGGTTGCTTTGATACTTCTGTTTTTTTATCAGTCGTTTAAGAATGCGCTGGTTGGTTGCTGTGATATTTGTCCCGCCCCTTCTCCACTGTGATTGGATGGCCGAGTGAAAAGTGACATTGACCAGCTGAGCGTTTCACCCAAAGATTAACATTTTTAAACTGGTGCCCAGCGCTGAGCGCGAAAAAAACGCTGAGTGCTGGCGCTCAGCGCAGACTAAACCCTCCAGCTGCTGGCATTTTTGAAAAGCGTGGTGTTTCCATTGGAAACTATTGAAAACATATGTCAGCCGCTGGGTGTAAACGGTGCGATGTGCATGGCCCTTAGAGTATTTTGCAACGAAAGACAGTAAAATTTGTTAAATCCCAATGAAATGACTAAAGTGACATTTGGGAAAATAATGTATAACCTTTTCATTGCCATTAAAGTGAAATGAATGAATCAAAACATTAAAAGCCTGCTAAAAAATTACGCACATAGAGGGTTTTGCATCTAGACCAGTGGTTCTCGAACTTTTTCAGCGTACGGCCCCCCTTGTGTATGGCGCATTCCTTTGCGGCCCCCCAAAGAAATTTTATGACAAATTTGTTCTAAAACGTAACATTTTAATTAAATAAAACATATTAAATTATAAAAAGTAGTGCTGTTGGTTAGTAGCCATATTTTTTTTAGGTTAAATTACACAGAATTCAACACAAATTAATGTATTTTATAAAATGTCATAAGACTGGGGCCCCCCTGGCACCATCTCGCCCCTGCCCCAAGTTTGAGAACCACTGATCCTACCCCAAAAAGAAAAATACTTAATTAAGGAAAATTGGAGAAAGTTTTTAATTCATAAAACAGAAGTAAAGAATTTAAATAGGATAATGGGCTGAACAGGTTTTGCACGATTTACCGTAAAATGTCAATCAAATACGGTGTCTTGTTGCCTAGGTGACAGAGCCTGAGGGTGAGATGAGTGGAACCCTGCAGAGGTGCAAGAACAGTAAGAGAAGTTGGAAAAGCTTGTGGTTCCTCCTTAAAGACAAAGTTCTCTACACGTACCCACAGCCTGAGGTAATACAAAGGCACTTTAAAGTCATGTAACTTACAGTGTGCATTTTAACCTAAATTCTTACTTTTCTCTCTCTGTTTTTCCCTGATATAAGGAGAAGCTTGCATGCGAGACGCTACCTCTGTTAGGTTTTTCCGTGAGGTCGGAGATAGAAGGAGAGAGCAGTGTTTTTCAGCTGTACCACAGAAGCACACTTTTCTATACTTTCAGGGCACAGGACAGTCACACGGCACAGAAGTAAGAAAATACCCTTGTGTCTTTCTTATTCACACGGTACATTTGCATTTTTGTCATTCAGCCGTCACTTTTATTCAAAGTTACTTTCAAATGAGGAAGATCACAAGTTTGTTGTCATTAAAATACTTGTAATACCAGTACAAGTGTGTTCCCTGGAATTAAACCCATGACCTTGGTGAAGCAAGCACAACACTACTACTATAGCTGAGCTACACACACTATAAAAAGATTTGTTAATTTTTTTACACTTTTTTGTGCTATGCTATTTAACACATTGTGTGTCATTTTAACACTAATAACACAGAGATGTGTATAGTTTGGGACAATGCATTTAGTGTGATTGTGTTGTTTTTAACACAGTGCAGGATAACGTCACATACTGTAGAAGTGATATTTAGTTCATGTAAAGATTTTGTGCTTGCTCTGTTGTAGATGGGTCAACGCCATGGAAGAGGCTACAGTCCTGTAGAATCAGCTGACCTGGTTATGCCATCTGCGGATATATCTGTCACTGAGCAATGCATTTAAATGTCCCATTTGAAAATCATTACCAGTGTGACCGACAAGATTGAACGAGTCAGAGAGCAAAATCGTGACTTAACGGAGATATATTTGGAATGCCGAGGGAACAAAATGATCTCACTCAGACACGAATTCAGTGCCAAATTCTTCCTCCAAAGACGTTGTTGAGCCATGGACCGGTTCTCATTTATATTACAACTCACAACATTTTAAAAACCAATAACACATTACCTAACCCTTCCAAGTGCCATATACAATACACTAAATAATACTGTATATATTATAATACCTCAGAGCTCTAACATATATGATATTGGTACACCCTAAAAATGCTGGGTTATTTTACACTTAGCGTTGGGTCAAAGGGAATGTGCCCAGCAACCGGGTTGAAATTAACATGGGCAAATATAAACATTTTCTTAACAATGGGTTAAAAAAAACATTTGACCCAACAGGGTGACCGATGAGCAGGGTGGGCTCATCCCTATTTGACCCAATGCGTCAACAATAACCCAGCATTTTTTAGAGTGTATAGAGGAAGTTTTAAGGTTGAGAGATTTGGAGCTTATTAGAGTCGCAATGAAACGGAAGTAGTGATGGTCTTATTTTCCCTGTCGTGACGTATATCCGAGTGAAAACATGGTAGGGCTGGACTTGTATTCGTCCATCGAAAATGTATTGGATCGTTGGAAGTTGGGTCATGTTGCTAATTGCTGTGATCTTTTCCTGAACCCCGCCCACCTGCCATACTACATGACCGGAAGTAAAGAGAGTTTGTTTTGAGATTTGTGTTTTTGATTAAAGCATAGACCGTAAAAAGAGATGGACGACGCAATGTGGCTTCCTTCCATTGTAATGAACTGAAGCGAAAAATGTCCGACCATGGGCGATGCCATGTTACGTAAATATGTCAATTTGGGAAAAAAAAATTCTGAAAATTTTATTGGAAGTATAAATATTTTTTTATTTAGTGCCAAGTCGCGTTCGTTTGCATGGATAGGGCGGGGTTTGACTTGTACTGCAGCCAGCCACCAGGGGGCGATCAAAGAGCCAGCGGCTTCACTTTTCAAGATGTATGAGGCACACCCGGATTAAAGATTATGATGGCACATGAATAAAAAAAAAATGAAGCTCACATATTTGTCATTTGTTATAAAAAAAACACAGCATTCCAAAAAATTATTATTTTTCATTTTAATTTCATTGTGACTTTAAGTTCAATCGATGAGTTTGTTTTATTTGTATATTTATGATAATGTCTACTAATGTATTTCATTTGAACAATAACTAATTTTGGGTTGACAATTCCCCATATAGCAACAGAGCTGGAATTCTTGTTGCATTTCTTCTATTGAATTTATTTAGTTTACTTCCAATGTATCAACACCCTGTACCACTATTAACTTAATTTTTTTTGGATTGTGTAGCAGTTTGTCAATAAATATGTATTACGATACAATCAGGATTCTGGTTTTCTCAACAATATATTTGATCAATTCATAATATTTCCAACAAGCAAAATGTTTAGCGAAGTGCTCAGCACTTTAAAAAAAAGAGCAAAAATCGCTGGAGTGTTCAAAAAGGACACCTTTGTATCTAAAGGGTGCATATTAGTACCTCAAATGTACTTACTAGTACCTGAAAGTTACAAATCTGTAATTAAATTGTAGATATTAGCACATTTTTACAGGGTACCATCCCATTGATGCTTTTGTACCATTGTTCTGACAGTGTTTTTAATGTATAACTTTTATCTGGACATCTCAGCGTTTTGTACCAGTTCCACTGACAGTCAGATTGAGTCCACAGAGAGTGATTTTTAGAGATGAGATTCTGTGATTAAGTAGTTTGAACTGAGTAATTAAAGAGTATATGACGTGTTGAGATGGTGTGTGTGAGAGGAATGTGAAGAAAATGTTGCCCTGCTTCCACATTCCCAAGAGACTGTGTGACCCAGAACAGAGTGAGAGAGCACGAACGAAAAAAGAGTTTGTTTTCTGGAGTACCTGAAAGTTACGGACACCTTGCCCCACATAAAAGAGAAACATTCATCATGTAATGTCCTCCCTATTTCTCTGAGTTACATATATACTTCTAAATCACAGATCTCATCTGTTTTTCCTCTCACACCATCAACTTATTTGTGACCCTGGACCACAAAACCAGTCTTAAGTAGCAAAAGCAATACATATTTATGGGTCAAAATTATAGATTTTTTTATGCAAAAAGTCATTATATGTACATTTTCTATCGTAAATATATCAAAACTTTATTTTTATGAGTGGATGCAGTTGCAACGGACTTTATTTGGACAACTTTAAAGGTGATTTTCTCAATATATTGATTTTTTTGCACCCTCAGATTCCAGATTTTTAAATAGTTGTATCTATATATTGTCCTATCCTAACAAAATGTAAAGATTATTTTTCAACGTTCAAAAACTGACCCTGGCAGGTTTTGTGGTCTAGGGTCACCTTCTGAAAACTTAGTTTAATTTTGTTGTCAGTTGGCACCTGGCATGCACCACTTTTGCTTTAGAACAAATGGCTTTATTATTTTCCAAACGTTCTTTTGTTTAAAGGCGGGGTGCATTATTTTTGAAAAATACTTTGGAAAAGGGAGTCGGGCCTATCAGCAGTAAGGGGCGTGTCTACTAACCAACATCGTTGCCTGGGTTGTGTATGTGTGGGGCGGGTCTACCAAAAGAAGTCCAGATATTGGTGCAGGGGCATGTTTGTTTAGGTGATTTCACATATCAACATTGGCTTTCAGAGATCATGCACCCCGCATTTAATATCTTAATTGTTATTTGTGCCTTTCGAGCATCTATTTGCATATTTAGAAGCTCTGTAAAAGAGTTCAAAATAATAGATGTCCTTGTTTAGATTGAATATTTCTTTGAAGAATCAAAAAGATTTATTTTATTGTTAAGATTGTACTGATAAAGAGTGAATGCACTGTAAGTCACTGCCAAATTTATAAATGTTAATGTACTGTTGCCTGTGCACAGTCACAAACTGCACTGTTTTTAAGCACTCCACTGTGCATGTGAATTAATTATATTAAGATAATCAGTGTTAATAAAGCATCTCTAATTAGACTGCTTGTAGGCCAACCCACTCCAAATTTCCCAGTGAGATGCACACCAAAAAAAGTCGACTCCTCTTATATGCATTAGCATGGTGAAGTGAATGGCTTTTCTGGATAAACAGTATGAATTGGTAATGCTCACAACATGTTGTTTTAAAGTCATATGACTTAAACCTGTCTAGTTGATCAAGTTAGATGCATGTAAAGTTCAATGTGAAACATATTACAAATTGATACCATCCATCCTTTCCTTTCTCTATATACTATTCCAACTCTCTCAAGCTGAACAAAATACAGACAGCTAAAATGTCCTTAACTCAACGAGTCTTCAGTACCTCTATACTACAAAGAATAATTTGAGATCTAGAGAATAGAGGCACAGAAAATGTGTTTGTGGTAGTGTCACAGTGACATTGTCATGACATTTTTGGGTCTTTGAAGTGTCTTATGTTCCTCTGCATTGCAGCAGAGAGAGAGAGAGAGGGGGGGGGTGGAGGGAGGGGCAAAGATTCCTAATTTTCCTACTACAGATGAAAAGCATTACATTTGTTTAATCCCACGTAATTTCTTGTGTCTAACACGATAAACAGTGTTATCAATGTCGGTATTGTTGCTGATATCATTCAATTTCTTGGCCTAAACTGTTAAACAGTGTGTTCTTGGTATATACAACTGATATGAACCATTGCTAAACTGAGTTTACTATTAATACAAAGTAAAATAAACCGATCCCTATATTAAAAAAAAATGTTTTACTTTCCAATACTGTTTTATTTACAGTAAGTTTATTTTCTCTTAAATTCCTATAAACTTATACAAAGTACTTAAATGCACTATTGTTCTGTTTGCGGTAAGGGGAGGAAGAAATGTGGCTTTGTTTTGTTTAACCACTGGAAACTGATACATAAAACATAACTTATCTGTCCTACATCTGTTTACGAAGTAAATGTCTTTGTGTAAATGTGTGCTGGGGGCAAAACTGATGTACTGTAGCACTCCAAACTTCTCTTGGCTCAAATACAGCTAAATTTCCCTATACCCTCAGTTAAATTGTCTGTCATTTTTATCACACATTCAAACTATTAGGTGATATTTAATTTGCACTGTTTAAACATGTAGGTCTGCTCGCACAGATACTATATTCAGCCAAGGGGCAACTTACAGCCCCCTCACAACCACCAGATTTCTACACACACATACTGTAGGCTCTGCAACATGCTGTTGTTTCCTGCCTATTTTAAATCTCACCCACACACTTAAATCTAGGACACTCACTCCACAGCACTGCGGACCCAAAGGAAAGCAGGACAAGAACACATGCACATACTCAAAGGAACACTCTACATTAAGGTGCATGCCTTATAGTATTTGTTGCTTAGATAATAATCCACTAACACAATGTGGAACCTATACATAGGGTCTAGTTTTCATCTCAACACCACTTTAAACTATCTACCTAAGTTAGCCTATAAATCCAAGGCACCCCATCACTGTTGTTTAAATAACGCTGGTTTAGTGTCTGAGCTTAGGCGCGCCCCCAGTGTCCACGCGCTCCCTTGGCAAACAGATCACAACGAAATATGTAAAATAAAAAATCATAAAAACAGAAAAGGCTAATACAATTTGTATAACCGCGTGTGCCCTTTCCGCTGGGTTATTAAATGGCCACCTCAGCATACTCGAAGAGGGGTCGCGCGAAGAAAGCAGCACCTGTGCTACGTCACTCCGCCCCACTTTATTCTGAACTCCAAGAGCGCGCGCGGTACTTCCTCAAACGGTACAATCACAGAAGAAAGCCAGCTGCTCTGAGGAAAGTTTTTCTCTTCAAAAGAGTAAGTATTTAACCGGTGATTCTTAAATCTTTTGGTCGCATGTTGACGAAACGTGGCAAAACTACGCAAATGTGGCGGTTTTGAGCTTTTATATTTGTTTATTGCTTGTGGTTTTCCGATTGATGCGGGCTGTGTTTTATTCTGTAGCTAACTTACGTTATTTGACACCATGAGGTGTTTCAGACAGTGTTGCTAGAGGGCTGCGAGTGTTTATTTTGCCGTATGCTTCTTAAAGATGCTAGCAAACCTTGTAGATGGTGATAATCAAATTAGGGGCGTAGTGCAAACCGCAGTTTCAGTATACACTGCACTTCACACTGTCTGCTAGACTGCTGCTTACTGGACCCTAAATAAGTAACGTTTCGTGTATGTATTTGGCAAACGCTTTTATCCAAAGCGACTTACAGTGCATTCAAGGTGTAGTTTTGTGTTCCCAGGGGTCATGCTCTGCCAATTGACCTACAGGAACACTATAGTGACATGTACAGTACACAACTACAAGTATACTATTATAGCAATAACTACACTTAAATGTATAGTACAGTATTCTATAGTATTAGCTATAGTTATATGGGAAATTGTAGTAAATGCTGTAGTACACATTTTATTTACCATGTTAAGGTTCAAAAACACTAGCATCTCAGAATTTTAAAGTTTACTATAGTACACTACTGTATTTGTTCATATGGGTGTGTGTCTCAAATCCATCTGAGTTATACCACCCAAACCCATTGGGTCTTATGGGTCAGCTCGTGATGTCTCAAAATGCTGCATGAGAACGTGGTTCCCAAAATTCTGTCTAGATAGGCAGCTCACTTCGTTTTGAGACATACTGTGTTCATTGGCAGTTGACGTTTTACTGTACTTAAAGTTAGCAGTATTATTAGTATGTTAATGCTTCTGGTTCACAGTCCTAAAATAGACCCAGATGTCATTGGGGGTCTAAAATACCACCAGCACTTTTCTGTATACATCAATATTATTGATCTTATATAACCTAAAAACAGATGAACTGTGGTTGACTTTACTGAGGATATTGGTATACAATTGTTATGTGATGTAGTTTGCAGTCAGACTGGGATATACAAGTGACACAGAGCAGGTTTTTGGTTTCAGTTCTGTTTTAATTTTTAATGAATAAACTATCAATCATTACGTTAGTCTGTGGCTGGTGTCATCACTGTATGCAATGGAGACATACATCCTGCTGTGGTTCAGCAGTTCATGCCATTATGCCACTTTTTAGTGTGCTGGGGTGTCGATAGTTCCTTCCTGCCCTGTACATTACATACATTGTGTGACTTTGGGCATGATTGATGTTACGGCTACAGTATGAATATGATTTGGAGACACACGACACATTAGTTGCTCCTGGCGTGACACCAGAATTAACTAAAAGTTTTAATTGTCTTGCTAAACACTAAACCGTCGTCTTGAACTTTCTTCTTAAATGTCCTTATGAAACTCTAGTCCAGAATTAACATAAATCCTGTTCGGGAAACCACCCTCTATGGTTTTATTCTAGTCACTTGAGTATTTTTTAGATTGAGTCACTGAGCTTGTGTCAGTCTAGTGACAAAATATGCTAGATTGTTGTTTGAGAGTCCATTCACAGGTATATTTGATATTTTGGTACCTACAATACATATTTCATGTATGCTAGGTAAAAAGTCTGGTCTTTTAAAGGGACACTCCACTTTGTTTTTTGAAAATATGATCATTTTTCAGCTCCCCTGTAGTTAAACATTAGATTTTTACCGTTATGAAATCCATTCAGCTGATCTCCATGTCCGGCGGTACCACTTTTAGCATAGCTTAGCTTAATCTATTGAATCTGATTAGATCATTAGCAGCATTGCGCAAAAAATAACCAAAGAGTTTCAATATTTTTCCTATTTAAAACTTGACTCTTCTGTAGTTACATTGTGTACTAAGGCCGACGGAAAATTACAAGTTGCGATTTTCTAGGTCGATATGGTTAGGAACTATACTCTCTTTTAGGCATTATAATCAAGAACATTGCTGCAGCAGGCGTAGTGATATTACGCACTGCCCGAAAATAGTCCCCTTGGTTACTTTCAATAGCAGGGGTCTATTTTCAGGCGCTGTGTAATATCATTGCGCCTGCTGCAGCAATGTTAATGGTCTAATCAAATTCAATAGATTATGCTAAGCTATGCTAAAAATGGTACTGCCAGACCCGGAGATCAGCAAAATGGATTTCAAAACGGTAAAAATCAAATGTTTAACTCTAGGGGAGCTGGAAAATAAGCATATTTTCAAAAAAAGTGGAGTGTCCCTTTAAGTCATAAATGACAATGTACTGAACTGTATGCATATGATGACCAAACGTTCTATAGAAATTTAAGAAATACAGGTAGACATTTATATAAACCTTAACTGAGGAATTGTAATAGTAATGCATGTGATGCAATAGCGGCACATCAACCCTTCCTTTTACAACCCTAAAATTGTAACTCCTCCAAACTTTTTGTGACATATACTGATACTGAACATATTAAGAAAAGCACATTGATCCTGTGTTAACCACACCTGCCTATACCTAACACATCCCTCCCTTGTGTATGTGTGATTATGTTGCAGAGAAGCTCTGGCATGTCATGGGTCGTTTCAAAATCGATTCTGCACTGTGCTGCAAGCTTATATTATTGGCACATACTTCCAAACAACTAAATCAGTGGCTTTTGCACACTTAGACACGTGTGGACAGATTTAGGTTTTTGAAAATGTGTTGCTGTGGCATGTTTAAATGGTTTTGGACGTGTTGCGACAAGCGGTGTTCATTATTGAACCACAGAGAAAATATGTGTGTGCGTCTGTGTCTGTGTGTTTGTCTGGGTGTGAAAATCTCTCTTTCTTCCTCTCTTTCTAATTCTTAGATAATAGATACTCTGTAGTAATACACTTTAAAGTCCAGTATGTGCACATATGTGTTGTATGTGTGTGTTTGTGTTATTCTTTTAACAATGCTGGCAGAGCATTAGTCATATTGTTTGTTCTTTAACAGTAGGGTGGAGCACTAATGTTATACAAGACTGATCAATTTTGAACTCAATTACTAGCTTAACCTGTAAACCTCATCTGGCTCATGTTAGGAAATTGCAAACATTCCACTCCACAATAATAAAACACTTATTTAGATGATGTAATGGGTATGGTGATTGACAGAAACAATCTTTTGTTATAAGGTGGTGATGACTAATTTTGTAGTATGGGTATAGATGAAAATGAAACTAGGTCATTTTTACAGACTGGTTTACATAAATTTTGACATAACTTCCTAAGTGAACTGAATCAAGACCATGTCAAAACATCTCACAGACACTTTTATCCAAAGCGACTTGCTTTCAAGGTATAGTCATTATGTTTATGTATGTTCTGTGGGAATGAACCCATGACCTTTGCATTGTTAATGCAATGCATAACCAGTTGCACTACAGGAAGTCTACTGTATACCATGTATGATCACAAAATACACTTGCTTTTCTTTTATTTTCATATTTCACATCAAGTTTACCTCCCCTGCTTTAATAAATTAAGTATAACACCAATACAGTATTTACAAAATATTACTTCATAGAAAAGCTAACAAATTATTTACAGCTAAAATGGACTAAAATTTGATCTAGAGGTTTCAAAACCAAGGACAGTGTAAATACAATTTTTCTCGTTTTACTTGCTTCATTTTGCGATCCACATAAATTAGTTGAAATGATTCCTTTAATGGTGCATTGTGTAACTTTTACAAGGGTCTCTTGTATGGATGCAACGATATATATTTTGTTGGTATGGTTATAGTCTGATGAATAACAATAGCTGCCTTTTGAAACCCGATTTATTTTAATACAGTAAATCTAATCTTACATGTGGACTGAGAAAATATGTCTCTTATTTTGGTTCGTTTGAAGTTTTAGTAAAAAATGATAAGAACCTCTCAAAACGAGTAATAACACAGGGTCATCCTGGACCAATAATACGAGTCATTTTGACAAGTGTAGCTTAATATTACACAAAAATATTATATATAAATATTAGGGCTGGCAGTGTTAACGTGTAAATTCATGCTTTTAATTCATTAATCATTAAGGCGTTAAAATAATTAAACACAATTAATTGCAGTCTGTCAGACCACCAGAACCACATCCGGCTTTATCCGCAAGTCGTGGGCAGGAGGTTTTTAATGCTGCACGGACCGATTGGAGTGTGCCTCTGTTTTATGCATGTACACAGACACACACACACAAACCAGATCCACGAACCTTTAAACAAGGCATTTGTGTAAAAACACCCTTATGGCTAGACGGTTAATGGAAATTTTTTTGGTTGTGACCAAAAAATCATAACAAGTGATAAAAGTTTTTCATAACTACTATGATTACTTTGCCTTTATTACAATATGCAGGAATGCTGACATTTTACTTCATTACCAAACCTAACGTATCAGTTAAGGTAAATATTTCTTTGTCTGTCTTATTTTAGGCTGTGTCTGAGAAATAAGCCATTTTTAAGATGGCCCCTTTCTTGAGGATTGCATTCAACGCCTATGATCTTGGCACGTTTTCGGCAATGGCTGAGGCTCCTTTCTGTGCCGTCAAAATGAAGGAAGCACTAAGCACTGGTAAGTGTGTGTGTTTGTGTGTGATACAAGAGTTTCAAGTGCATGTCCATTAAAAATACAGCACTGTTGTTAAAATTCCAATAAAATGTGTATTAAGATTATGCTTGCTAACCTCAGAACTTCATAATTCTCTTTTAAGAGCGAGGAAAAACGTTGATCCAGAAGAAGCCCACCATGTTTCCTGCCTGGCGGTCCAATTTTGATGCACATATTTTTGAGGGACGCGTCATACAAGTTCTACTCATGAGGACTGCAGAGGAACCTTTAGCAGAAGTCACAGTGGGCGTGTCTGTTTTGGCAGAACGATGCAAAAAAGCTAATGGACAGGCAGAATTTTGGGTGTGCAATAACATAGTTTCTTTTTCGATTTTGTGTCTGTGTTTGCACTTGTTGCACATTTTAAACCTCTCACTTTTTCAGGTTGATTTGCAGCCTTCCGGGAAGGTTATGATGTCTGTTCAGTTCTTTTTGGAAGACGACAATAAAGGTTAGACAATAACACACACTCACAAGAAGGGCTTTTCACACTGGAAATAGTTAACCCCGGGTTATTCTAACAGAATCCTGTGTTATCTGTTTTACGTTTCACACTGTTCATACTTAACCAGGGGTTAAGAGATAACCCTAAGTATTAATAATCTGGCGTAATTCCTAAATTAGCATTTTTACAGTGTTAACAGTTATGATTGGATAAAAAAGCAATATCAAACTGCCTGAATAAAAATAGCACACTATCGCTTTAAATAACTCCTTGCTTGTCTCGTGCTTCCGCATCATTGACTGAACAGGTCGCAACATAAATCGTTTATAAGCCTCCTGTAATGCCTTTAAGCCTTTTTACTTCAATTTAAGTGTTTTCTGTACACAGCTTGTGATAGGAGACACGTGCTTTTCAGTTTATCATTGTCTGTAGGTTGCTAAGCATAAAGTCGTTGCATTCTAACCCCGCTTCGTTTCACACTGCACACGTTCGGCACCTGCAAAAGCGGTGCAAACCATTCGAAGCAGGATTTTATAACCCCTGGGTTAATTTCTTGTAACCTGCACACCCACTACTGTTGAGTGTCATACCCCATTTTGGGATCGTCAGCCTGTGAGATTGTTGAAACACAATAGCATTGGGGGGCGGGGCAATAGTTTACGAATTTATTTATTTGTTCGTTTTTTAACCATTTATGACAAGTCACTTGATTGGTGGTCAAAAAAGAATCAGTTTTACTCTATGGCAGTGCTTCCCAACCAGGGGGCTGGGGCAGATTTCCAAGGGGGCCTAAAGATGACTTAAAATTATAAAAAAAAATGGACAAAACAAGCATTAAAATAAGATAAAACAAGCAAAAATTAAAATGTTTCTTATTTTTTTTGGCCATTTTAGTAGCTAATATAAATCTGTCTAGTCATTCCAAGTTCTATTTAATTTAATGTGGAAAAAAATTAAATAGGCCTTAGGGCTGGGCAGATACCACTTTTTCATGTCTGATACCACAATCTTGAGTATCTGTCGATCCAATACCATCTCTATCGCCAATAAATCAATAAAGCTTCAAATAACACATTTGTTAGCTGTACAAAAAGCTTAAACAGAGCTACTCAAACATTTTCCTGTGCAACAAATGACTGTGCAAATTCAAGACTCAATGAAACATTGTGCAATACTGCTGCTTCGTTTTTATTTAAATGTTTCAAACAGACTAGTAGCAACATTTTTAGTTAGTCAGCACAAATATTCAAAATGAAATTTAAGGTGTAACTTTGGACAATTTAAAGTGCAACTTTGTGCAAATTCATGTTGCTCCACGAGTTGCGTTTTACCCCAAGTTGCCATGAGACATCTGTGTTGGTATTGGATCGGATTGTACTCCTTGACTTCTACAATATTCAATCCGGTCATTTACGCCAATATCGGTCTAATAGCGATACTAAATATCGTACCGCCACACCCCTACTTTAAATATTGGTGTGGGCAACTAGGGGGTCTTGAAGTGAAAAAGGTTGCTCTATGGGATGACGTTGAGCCCCATATATGGTAAAGACAACAACAGTGGAAACAGCTTGACGGTCAGTCCCTTGGGTTTAATGTTCATCTCCCATTATTTGTGTTTACTTTTGATGCGATACTTCAAAATGCGCATAAAATCATAATGATTGAATGATGACTAGTGTCATGACCGCAACCTTTTTTAAACTGAGCATGTCATTAAAGCCCATTTCCTGCATGCCAGGGAGTGGGAACAACAAACTCACTAGTTTTAAACCTCTGAACGCCTAACAACCTCTCTAGTGCAAGGAAATGCATATTAAAAGCTCATGTGCCAGCCAAACATAGAATTGAGCTATTTGGGTTTGTGACACTTCTACAAAATTTACTTTTGCAGCAAATCAAAATCAATATGGCAGCTTCACCTTTGTTCACTGTAGCACACATTTAATGTGACAGTTTAATAACACAAGAGAAGTTTACTGTGTAAATATTTAAAAAAGACATTTTAAAAGTCTAGCCCAAGGCTATAAACCTCTGGTTTATTTGGTCCAACCGGATGCATCTTATCATTAAGGAAATGAATTTGTGAAATGTATTTCATTTAGACCCTTGAGCACCATGTACATTACAACTACTTCTTAAAAGTAACTAATAGCTGTAAGCTGTGGGAGGAGCTGTTTTTATCTGATCTGTGTATTGTGTGCGGGTGTGTGAAGCTATAATTTCTTGGCCCTTGTAGGCTTCTGTGCATTGGAATGTCTTTGTAGACGTGTCAGAACAGCTGCTTCCTGTGTGTATTTTTTTTTCATTGGTTATATCCATTTTTCTTAATTTTTGTGTTAAATCACGTTATGAAATTGTCATCTAATGCAGGCTTTGTATATGTAAAAAATTATGCAACACCCTAAATGTTTTGAAATCGAGTTTTGCTTTCTCTCTCTCTTTCTCACCCATCAACAGAGTGTCGCCAGTCAGTATTGGTTGAGGAAGAAGCACCGACTATTAATCGTCGTCGTGGAGCTATTAAACAGGCTAAGATTCATTGCATTAAAAACCATGAGTTTATTGCCACCTTCTTCAGACAGCCCACCTTCTGCTCTGTGTGCAGAGATTTTGTCTGGTCAGTCTTTATTGTTTGTATATAAGACTTTGTTTACACTACACACATCTGTTTTTTTTCATATGTTTAGGACGGTTCCACATATCTATGTGGGTTTTTTTCTTTGTTTATATTGAATCAGATTTTTCTAAGAAATCAAATTTTTTATTTTATGACAGCTCTTAATATAAAATATTGTCATTTGTTTCCCAGGGGTCTCAATAAGCAAGGTTACAAGTGTCGACGTGAGTACATTTTACAGTGTATGCAACTTCCTAAATACTCATTCCACACACACACACACACACACACACACACACAATCACAAACATACAAACATGTTCCTCTAAAAAAGGGAAATTAGTGACTTCAGGCTGTTCAAAGGCTAACTGCTGTATCTTAAATAAATTGTGTAAAAATATAAATGAATATTATCTTAATATATCTTTAATAATATTTTTATCTTCCAGAATGCAATGCAGCCATTCACAAGAAATGCATTGATAAAATTATTGGAAGGTGCACAGGCACCGCAACTAATAGTCGAGACACCATGGTATGTACTGTATTTATGTGTAGGAATTTTAATAATATTTTGTAACAAATAATTTTATTGTTAAACTCTTTTTGTGTGCACAGTTTCAGAAGGAGCGGTTTAAGATTGACATGCCACATCGCTTTAAAAACCACAATTACATGAGTCCCACCTTTTGTGACCATTGTGGTAGCTTGCTGTGGGGTCTTGTCAAACAAGGTCTCAAATGTGAGGGTAAGCATACGGAGTTTGTGCTTGCAAAATTAACTGTTTGAATCCAGTTATAGTAAATATACATAAATATTGTGTTATAGGTTATGTAACTGTATTCAATTTAGCATAATTTTTTGATTAAATGTTGAGACTCTTTGTTCCTAATATATCTGGTTTGTTAAGGGGATAGTTGCAATTTCTGTCATCATTCACTCACTCTCATGTTGTTACAAACCTGTATAAATTTCTTCGTTCTGATGAACACAAAGGAAGATATTTTAAGAAATGTTTGTAACCAAACTGTTTGTGGATCCCATTTATTTACATAGTATACTTTTTTCCTACTATGTAAGTAAATTGGGTCCACAAATGGTTTTGTTACAAACATTTCTCAAAATATCTTCCTCTGTGTTCATCAGAACAAAGAAATTGATGCGGGTTTGTAACAACATGAGAGTTAACAAATGGTGAGAGAATTTTCATTTTTGGGTGAACTGTCCCTTTAATATGCATCTCTCCAATGAGTCCAAAATCATTTTTAGGACCTGTTTGAATCTCTAATATGAAGATTTTTTTGCGCCAGTGTCAGATTGCACATATATTGTTGTCATGTGGCACAAGCTTTTAACAGGTTGCCTGGTTAATAAAGTGTCTTGACTCTGACTGTATGCTGTCTTTATACAACCACCTTTTCTTTAAGACTGCTCCATGAATGTCCATCATAAGTGTCAAACTAAAGTGGCCAACTTGTGTGGCATTAACCAAAAACTGTTGGCGGAGGCTCTAACTCAAGTCAGTCAGGTGTGTAGACGTGTTTATTCACACATATGTGTGAGTTATTATTATATATGAGCATAACAACAATGAACATGAATGTGTTGCAATAGAAATCAACAAAGCGCCCTGAAGCCAACCCACAGGACATTGGAGTGTACCAGGATTTTAACAAAAGCCCAGGACCAGATGTTAATGGTGAGTGTGTTTGAAATCAATGATGACGATGATAATGTGATTACAAATGTAATTGTAATTTGAAGGCATTGTTATATTGTAGATGGGGCTCCTTATGGTCTTCTCTGGGAGGGTTCAAGTCCTCGCCCACCTTCTCGAATCTCCCACCAACCACGCATGACTGCCGAGCATTTCATTTTTCATAAAGTACTGGGCAAGGGAAGCTTTGGCAAGGTAACACATCTTATCAGACTTATCAGTATCAGTATTATACACACAATATAATAGTTATGTATGTAGTTAAACATCTTTCTCTTCGTCAGGTGTTGTTGGCGGAGTTAAAGGGCACTGGTGAATGGTTTGCAGTGAAGGCGTTAAAGAAAGACGTAGTGTTGATTGACGATGATGTGGAGTGCACCATGATAGAAAAACGAGTGTTGGCTCTCGCCTGGGACAATCCGTTCCTTACACACCTCTACTCCACTTTTCAGACCAAGGTACATCATGCGCACATTTAAAGGGACACTCATCTTTTTTTTGAAAATATGCTTTTTCCAGCTCCCCTAGAGTTAAACATTTGATTTTTACCGTTTTGGAATCCATTCAGCCGATCTCCGGGTCTGGCTGTACCACTTTTAGCATAGCTTAGCACAATCTATTAAATCTGATTAGACCATTAGCTTTGCGCTAAAAAATAACCAAAGAGCTTCAATATTTAAAACATGACTCTTACAATGTTACATTGTGTACTAAGACCGACAGAAAATTAAAAGATGAGATTTTCTAGGCAGATATGGCTAGGAACTATACTCTCATTCTGACTTAATAATCAAGGATTTTGTTGCTGTAACATGGCTGCAGGAGGCACAATGATATTACGCAGTGCCCGAAAATAGTCTCCTGCTATTGCAAGTTACTAAGGGGACTATTTTCAGCTGCTGCGTAATATCATTGCATTTAAGTATAGTTCCTAGCGATATCTGCCTAGAAAATCGCAACTTTTAATTTTCTGTCGGCCTTAGTACACGATGTAACTACAGAAGAGTCAAGTTTTAAATGGGAAAAATATCCAAACTCTTTGGATATTTTTGAGTGTGATGCTAATGGTCTAATCAGATTCAATGGATTGTGCTAAGCTATGCTAAAAGTGGTACCGCCAGACCCTGGCCTCCTACAAGGAAACACATGTATAAAGACAATCCTGCGTAACACTTCAGTTTGCTTTCCTCTTCCCACAATAGCAGCTAATCTTAGGTGTATTAGGGGGAAATTTCTTGCCAAATGCTTACGTCATTTCTCTAGCAACATATACTGGAAACTATTACAAACAGATCGGATTTCATCACCTGCAGAATGACCATCAGTACTAATACCAAACTTATTTTTAGATTTTTCAGTACTATATAAAATGGCACTAGTGTGGTTTTGTTTTAACCAAATGGACAGAAACAAATAACGTTCTGTAGAAGGTGGTCAGAAGTGTTAATACCACAAAACAACCACAGCCTTATCTACGCCCTCCATTAACCAGGTGTCTAAATACAAACATGCTGGTACAAAGTGACACACATTAAAAGGCAGTGTCACGCACATTTATTGTTTGATTAGCTGTGGACTGAATCAGCCTTTGTCATGGCAAGTGTTTACTTTTTAAATGTTATTCACTGCATGTTTATCTCTAACAGGAGCACTTGTTCTTTGTGATGGAGTATCTGAATGGAGGAGATCTGATGTTCCATATACAAGAGAAAGGACGTTTTGACCTGTACAGAGCAACGTATGTCGCTCACATATGCATGGTATATCATTTAATATAATATTTAAATAAAATAATCTGTACGTTTTAATCTCTTATCAGGTTCTACGGAGCTGAAATAGTGTGTGGCCTGCAGTTCCTTCATTCCAGAGGCATTATTTACAGGTACAACCATTACTACGTTTCCTCATTCGATTTTTGAAAGAATTCAGACCATTCTTGTGGTGTATCACTTACCGTACACTTTTGCTTTCACCCCTCATCAGGGATCTTAAGCTGGATAATGTTATGTTAGATGGCGACGGACACATAAAAATAGCTGATTTTGGAATGTGCAAGGAGAATGTGTTCGGAGACAACCGGGCCACTACGTTCTGCGGAACTCCAGATTATATCGCTCCTGAGGTAAAAAACGACCTCTGATGTCGATTCACACTTTGACCAACAATGCCCTGGTTTCATTTGTGAGGCATTACCTACACTCTTAAAAACGGATGTGTTGAAAACAACACATTAGTGTTGATTCTGGTACAACACATTAAATGCGTTGTCCCAGAATCCACCCATCTCTGTTATTATTTGAAACAACACATTTTGTGTTACTTTTAACACAAAATGACACATAATGTGTTAAAAGCTTAACACAAAAATATGTGTAAAAAATTAACACATCCTTTCTAAAAGTGTACCTGATGTGTTTTTGTGTGGGAAATCTTAGATTTTGCTGGGTCAGCAGTATACGTTCTCGGTAGACTGGTGGTCATTCGGTGTGTTGGTATACGAGATGCTGATTGGACAGTCGCCATTTCACGGTGATGATGAGGATGAGCTTTTTGAATCAATCCGAATGGATACACCTCATTACCCTCGCTGGATCACAGTGGATGCGAGGGACATGTTAGAAAAGGTAACTAGCAGCCACACACATTTAACTATGTTTGACCCACTCACTTTTTCTCTATTTTAGCGCATATGTCTGTTAATTTGTCGGAGCGGTATCAGTCAAATCCATTTCAGTAGAGTAATGCCCTAATAAATTAAACTTTGTACCACGTTTCAGCTACAGCCTTGACTTCCACACCGCTTCCTCAAATTTATTTCACTTGGCTCATTTATAGTCCATATAATTTAAACTCCAATTCAGTTTTCATTACTTTCACCTGCTGCACTATCGCTTAACAAAGCTTTTAGGCTATAAAAGCAATTGTTTAATAAAAAGGCACCAGAATACAAAAAAATGGCATGTACTCTAGTAAAAATTTTTTTTTTTTGGACGCCCATGGAAGTATAAAAAATTTTAAATTCAAAACTTGTAATTTTATCTTTTTGTTTTCTTTCCTCCCTGTTTATGTATAGTTGTTTGAGCGTGACTCATCAAGGCGTTTAGGAGTTGTGGGTAATATACGAACCCACCTCTTTTTCAAGACTGTCAATTGGTCTGCTCTGGAAAGCCGAGAGGTCGAACCTCCCTTCAAACCAAAAGTGGTATGTTGTTGTTTTTTCTCTGGCTTCTGTTCTTATCGAATCTTATTTGTATTTTGCTTGTTCGCTAATTTTCTCCTGATCCAATTACAGAAAGCTCCAAATGACTGCAGTAACTTCGACCGGGAATTTTTAAGCGAGAAACCCCGTCTTTCACACTGCGAAAAAGGTCTGATCGATTCCATGGACCAGAACGCTTTTGCTGGCTTTTCCTTTATTAATCCAAAAATGGAGAATCTTCTGCAAAAGTGACGAATTTAGCGTTTTCAGTATTCAGATGAATTTGAGGTGCACCCAGACCAATAATGAGCACTAACTTAAGACATAAAAGCTGTCTAGTCAGCTTTTAACTGAGCCTGTTAAAAACATAATATACATTTAAAGCCAGTATAGTCTTTTAGTGTTAGTGACATTGCACTCCTGTTGGATTTTAGGGTGCCCCAATTGAGATGCAGTTTTTAACTTTTCCTTTCAAAGTTAGCTTGGTTAGTTCAGACATAACAATTAGAAATGCAGGGACACTGCTGTTTATTTATTTAGGAATAACGTTAGTCAATGTGTCAAAAATAAAAAAGGTCAGAGTTTATACAGATATTGTTTAAATTGATATGTGCATGCTACAGTCATGGTTTATGTTCAGTCGTTGTTTCCTTCTATGATGTGTGCCTGATCCAGATGTGTGTGGTTGTGTATATATGTACTGTAATAATTCGCACAGGGTCAACCAGAATTTTTGTTGAATGAGTGCGTTGTAATAGTATTAAACAAATATATTGTATTTTTATTAGTTTGGGAAAAAGTCTATAATGTATGTGATACAGAAATATTGCTATCTTAGCAATAGTGTGTTATGTGTTTGATGTTTTAGTGTGTATATTGTTGCTTTTAAATAAAATGTACTTATTACACGATCAAATAACATGCATGACTGTTTTTAGGATGATTAACTTCATCTTAGCGTCCAAAAAACATTTCCATGGTGATAAGACACGCTGGTATATTTTCATACAGTTTTAGGTAATTTTACAGTAAAGACATGTGTACCCGAAATGTGATGTTAGTCTCATTTGATTAAAGACATTGTTGGTAACACATGGTCAGATTGTGTCTAATTTAGGAAGGCAATACAGTATGTCAATGTTATAAATGTGACATAGCAGCGAAGTGCCAGTTTAGTGCCAACACCAGGGTCATGGGTTCATATCCCAACATCACAAAGTGTGTATACTTTGAATGCGCTGTAAGTCTGTTCTGAGAAATGCAAAAATGTGAATTAAATGTAAAAAAAAAAGTATGAGCATGTAAAGGTCAGGTACACATGTACATATTTTTTTCATGAGTCTTATTTCATTAATTGCATATTTTTCATGAATTTTTAAAGGCAGATGACTCTTAAGCATTGTTGTACACTAATAAAGAGACACATTGAGTCTGTTGATGGTATGTGTTATTGATTATAAAACTAGCATTTTAATTATTCATTAATACTGTGAAATATACAGCCTGGAGGGTGGCACTTATGTTGTAACACTGCGCCCTCTACAGTAATATATGGGTAGATGAATTGCCACCTGCTGGAAATAAAATGAAGAACGTCACTTCAATGGTAATATAAACCAGACTCGTTATCTCAAAATCATTTTTAGAGAGGTCTCGACACTTTTTAGCTGGTCAGGCCCACTAGCTGACCCACCCGTTAAAATCAGCTTGACCAACCTGGAAGCTTAGTTAAGTTGATCTTAGATGGTTTAAGATGGAAGTAGCTTGTTTAAGCTGGTCCTTAAGCTGGTGGCCTTGAGTGTGTCCAAAACCCCTCAAAAACCATATATTTTACAACTGATTTACAAAATATTTGTACAGAATTCTTAATTTCACCAGAAAATAATTAGATTTTTCTGATGCTATGGAAGTAATTACACACACACACACACACACACACACACACAAAAAAAATAATACGCTGGACTTACTAAAAAAAATTAAAATATAGTGCATCATTTTTGCATCCACTTTTTTAAGTAAGTTTACATGTAATTTTAAGCATTTGCAAATTTTTAAGTAAGTTTTACATGCAATTTTAAGCAATTGTAATTTTACGTAAGTTTTTCATGGAATTTTAAGCAATTGCTTAAAATTTCATGTAAAGTTGACTCAAAAAACTGGATGCAAAAATGATGCACTATGTTTTTAAGTAAATCCAGCGTATTATGTTTAGTCCACTGCCTAGTTAGTTATATTTACTAAAATAATTCAAGTAATTTCAACCCATATTTATTAATTTAATTTCCTTCTTACAAATTTTAAATGATAACATTCAGTTGAATTTACTAAATAGTGTGCTCATTTAGAATTACTCACCTTTTTGTGTTATTTTTACAAAAATTTGGTTAAAAACAAGAATTTTTTTAGAATTTGCTCTTTTTATTTAGTTACATTTACTAAGCCACAAACGTATTTTTACAGTGTAGGAAATGATTCAAGTAATTGGAGCTTTTGGTGTTTAAGAAGCTCTGATTTATTTGTTTCCATTAAAAAAGTTTGGAACACTGTCAATGCTGGGATAAAATCTCATTAATTATCAAGTTTTAATAAATGTGAGTATTTATCACATTGAAATCGTTGATTAAATTTTTTTTTATAGGAATAAGCGAGTGCATGCGGTGCCACAAGAACCAACTTTGCATGACATCAAAGTACCGCGAGAGCAATTCGTAAAATCATACTGAGGATACTGACTTTGAATTGCTCTCGCGGTACTGTGATATCATCCGCTTGTTGATTCTCGAATCGCTGCATGACGTCGAACCATCCTTTCACTTCCTGTCTCAGTGATGCACGACACACGTAATCGATTTACGGCAGTGGCATAAGCGCTTTGGAAAGGAAGTGAACGAGAAGGGAATTTCTTTACAAGTGAATTGTGTTTATTTATCACGTTGTTTCTCGATGTGCTTTACTTTGCCGTAACAACAGCTTAAACAGGACAAGCCTGGCCACATTTATTAAAGAGACCTTTGGTGTGGAGGCAGTTTGTGACAGCGAGAGAGATTTAACCGGGTTCCAGTGACCCCGAGCGCAATGCTGCTCACCGTGTTTTGTGCACCGAGGGACCGCTCGGAAACCACCTTCGCCCTGGAGGTTTCCCCGGAGCTTGAACTCAGGGATTTTGTGGCTCTTTGCGAGCTAGAATCAGGAATACCCGCTGGGGAAATTCAGGTAAACATCTTCTAAAAGTCTTGCAACATAAGTTAGCAACAATGCTAGCGACCTGACTAAACAAATTATTTCCAAGCCGGTGGGTTTATGTTATAAATAGTATGTTATGACCATCTCAACAGCACGACTAAAAAATAATTAACATGTCATGTTTAGTCTGGTAACTAGTATTTGTCGAGCCAAACTATTACAATGAAACCTAGTTTGTTTGCTAAGCCTGAATCCTGTCGTGCAACTTAATCGTGTGAAGCCCCCTTTATGGAAAATAAAGAACGTAAAAACATAAAATGCTTAATTTCTTGCTTGTTTTTCATAAATGTGTAAATGGTAGCAGATGTGAAAAACGAAAGAGAAACAGTTTTGGATAGTATCCTCTCAAAACCAGCTTGAACACCAACCAAAATTATTTTATTTTTGTGTCTGCGATGAACCGTACAACTATAAAGTACTTCGAGATTTCTTTCATCTAAGTAAAATATGTTATCTAAGTTTTTATGAATTAAATAAATGTATTGCATCCGTTTCTGTAACACTCCTAACAGATCACATATGCAGAGCAGCATCTACAAGATCCCACCCGTGCCCTGGGCAATTATGGGTTGAAGGATGGAGACGTGATAGTATTGAGACAGGCAGAGAGGACACGAGCTCCACCACCAACAATGCCTGGTAAACCAGCATAACTAGAATGGCTTCATAAAGCGCAAACTTATCAACCCATTAAACATAATGACTCATAATCTTTCAGGTCTGCCTCGCATCGATTTTAGTTCCATCTCTGTTCCTGGAAGCTCATCAGGAAGACAAAACAGACCGCAACAAACCCCGCGTCCCAGTGCCACCCAGTCACAGCAGCCCCAAGCTACCACCCAAGACTCAGCCTCAGGCGTTTCTTCTCAGGGACTGGACAACCCCGCCTTGCTCCGTGATATGTTGCTGGCAAATCCACACGAATTGTCGTTGCTGAAGGAGCGAAACCCCGCCCTTGCTGAAGCGCTGCTGAGTGGAGATCTTGGTAAATAGACAGTAGGGGAGAATAAACTACTCGATATTGTAATGCAATTCAAGTGCCTTTGGAAAAAAGCGTCTGGCAAATGCATAAATAAATGTCTGATGTCCATAAAATAATTGTCAGTTTCTCTCCTCAGACCGTTTTAATAAGGTGCTATTGGAGCAGCAGCAGGACCGAGCACGGAGAGAGCAGGAGAGAATCAGACTGTTGACCGCTGATCCCTTTGACTTGGAGGCTCAGGCCAAAATTGAAGAGGAAATAAGGTAACAAATAATGGGTGAGATGATATAAAGAATAAAATCGGATCATAAGAACCACACAGCATAGAGCTAAAAGTTAATAATGCATGATATTGTTATTTTTAAATTGCAGACAGCACAATATTGAGGAGAATATGACCATTGCAATGGAAGAAGCACCTGAGAGTTTTGGCCAGGTGGTCATGCTCTACATCAACTGCATAGTCAATGGACATCCAGTTAAGGCCTTTGTTGACTCAGGTAGTCATATGATATTTTGTAATTTTTTTTGTTTGTTCTTTTTAATAGGAAGTTGCATTGTTAAATAATTAATTTTTAATTACTAAGCCTCAGAGAGTGTCACTTTGCTAACTGTAATATTTGAGATTTCTTTGTAAAAATCTAATAAAACGTTTTATTTTGCCGGACATTTAGGAGCTCAGATGACCATTATGAGCCAAGCATGTGCAGAGCGGTGTAATATCATGCGTCTGGTAGACAGGCGCTGGGCTGGCATTGCCAAAGGCGTTGGCACCCAGAAAATAATCGGCAGAGTTCATTTGGGTATGACATTTATTTCAGTTAACCTATTGTCACTAACAATGGTGGCCGGTGAATTCTTTCTTTAGGGTGCGCGATGCGAAGCTCATCAAAACATGTATTTAGCCCGTTGTGTGTGTGGCTCGTCATGTCAAAATATGTGTTCGGCATGTCATTTAAATTTATGTACATCACGCATCATGTCAAAATATGTGCATGCTGCAGATGCTTCGAAGGGGTTTATGATAAAAGAGACGCTCATGTTTGCCAGATACTCGTATGTAATTAGAGTTTAGTGTTAAATGAGCGTATTAGCAAGTATTTTGTAAACGTCACCGTATTTTTTTTTAATCATAAATCCCCTATGATGCACATAGATTCACATGACGCACCGAAGACATATTTTGACATGACGAGTCACATGACACTCCCAAAACATGTTTTAAAAAATTCCCGTCCCTCGGAAGAGAAGTCACCGGCCACCACTGGTGCCTAATACATTTGTATGACTCCTACAATAAGTATACAAAATATGTAACCCAGATAAAGTTATTTGTGATTCATAGTTTTTTTTAAATCATCCTACATTAACATTTTGTGGAAATATAACCTTAAAATCTTTAATATTGTCTAAGTAAGGTCATGTCAAAGATTTAAATCGTGAAATCAGACTTTGATGCTCATAATGCATTTATGACAATATTTATGATCAATAAAATGTAAATATATTTATGATCCAGCCCAGGTGCAGATTGAAGGAGATTTCTTGCCATGCTCTTTCTCCATTTTGGAAGATCAGCCCATGGACATGCTGCTAGGACTTGACATGCTGAAGAGACACCAGGTCTGATTGAAACCATTGGCCTCTAGCCAATCAAAATGTGTTATTTGTGTAATAAAATCTATGTAACTGTTGCAGTAATAGAATGAAACTTATCGGATATAGATTTGCTCCATTTTACCAAGACATACAGACCATTTGGCAAATCATTTTTTCAGCAAGCTGTTCAGTTCTTATCCACATGAGTACATCAAAAATATAAACTATTACATTAAAATTCGTAAGCAAATGTTTTTAATTCCTAGAGATAGTTTACAGTGGATGTTTCTGCTTTTATGTATCCCACTGGCTGTCATTCAACCCACAACCTGTTTTGGTCTTATTTAGTGTTCTATCGATCTAAAGAAAAATGTCCTCCTGATTGGGACAACGGGTACAGAGACACGTTTTCTGCCTGAGGCAGAGCTACCTGACTGTGCCCGGCTGGCATACGGGCCAGAGGGACGAGAGGAAGCACAACCCGAGGAGATTGCGGACCGAGAGCTGGCGGAGGCAATACAAAGATCTGTGCAGGACAGCGGTATGATGCATGATGTGCAGATAGAGAAATTGCACGGCTAACAAGTTGTTATAGATTTACAGTTTTGATGCAAGGAATTAATCCTTCACAGCACTTTATAGCAGAATTTCTTGGTTTAGAATCAGAATACTGTAATGCGTTTTCATTTTGTGAGGGAAATATCCTTGCATTTGTATAGTTTGTTTATCCTGGTTGCAGTGCAAACCGGTTACTCACCCAGTTCACAAGGTGCTGTACAACATCAAAGTAAAACTTATAATACATAAACATAACTATATCACAATGCATCAGGTTTGAATACCACCTTGTGTAACTAATGTGACTGATGTATGCATGCTTCCTGTTTCACTTTTTTTGAATGCATTTTGCTAATTTTCTGCCTCTTATTGCATGCAATGTGTGTTGTTTGTGTGCTAACTATGAGCAGGACAGCACTGATGTCATACGGACTGACAGCTGGAGAGGGCTCTACCTACCAGGTATTACAGTCACATGGACACAATGGATGTTTAGTTACCATATTGCAATATCTGAACCAGACCTATACATAACAAACATATCAAACATTGGTACGCACAGAAAGGGCATCCATTTTGTGAGTAAGACCCCTCCTATCTTTAATCAGAGTTTTTTTGTGCCTAATTATGACCAGGGGCGCAAGAAGATGTTTTAGGTTGGGGTGCTGTGTGTATGGCTGAAACCAGCTATGACATCACAGAGGTCTGGACCACTGTAAAATCTTAAATATTTTCTCTGAATGTATAATAATTAGTTAAACATCTTTGGTGGGTAGGTGGAACTAAGAGTGGATGCTATTTGCACTTATAGAAAAAATGAATAAATATAAATGGACCAAAATTTGTGTTGCAATTACAATCCTGTGTAATTAAAGGGTGCTGCAGCACCCTCGCCACCCCTACTTCCTGCGCCCCTGATTATGACGCTAACTATTGTGCATGGTTTTGGAAAATTGGCTGAGCTTGCATGGTTTTATTTACCTTAGGAAATTATTTATATATTAATAATTTGAAGCACTGTTGTCATATGTTATAGATATTGAAGATGGAAAAACTACCTCACCACAATCCCTGCCATTTAAACCCCTCAGCAAACCTGCAACATCTTCGACCTCAAGTCATCCCCATAGTCTTAACCTAGACCGTTCCAAGTCTGCCCCAGCCACGATAAACCAGGGAGCACCTCCGGTGAATATTCCCACACCAACTGAATCAATTGAATCCTCTCTAGAGCCTGTAAAAGAGGTTGAACCCTCTCCAGATCTCTCTGATGACACCTTCAAACCTCAGTCCCAAGGACTAGCTGATTCATCTTGCTTAAAGACAACAGATGCTCCTATCCCAAGCACTCTTCCCTCTCAGGAACCATTCTTCACTACTGTGTCCGAGAACAACGAAGGGAGAGGAAGCACGATATCAGGAGATTCTGTCAGTGAGATAGACACGGTCATGGGGGAAAATATTACTTCCTCTAGTAACGTATCAGCAGAACCTTCTTCTTTTACTCTTTTTAACCCATGCTCTCAGACATTAGATCAGGAGGTGGACATGGATGTTTCTACAAATGCAAAATTGGAAATTGGCCATGACGTCCCTCATCAAGGCAGTGTGATGGAAGATGTTTCCGAGGCTGAACCCCAACTCATGCCTGTTCCAGAGATGAACCTTCAACCTTGCTCTTCTGAGCCCTCTCCGGTCCATTCAGACTCTGAAAAGAGTATGGATGGTGGGCCAGCCATGGAGAGTGAACCAGTGTCCTCTGGTAGAGACCAGCGGGAGGTGGACAACACTCCATCTCTGGCTCAAGCCCTCAAGGAGCTACATAAGCTTCTAATGTCCAACAGTTGTCCCAACAAGAGCCCTCTTTCAGACCTTAATACTCCAACACCCAGACAGGATGCTGATGGAGTTGCTCAGGTTTCTGCTGTCAATCCGAACCCAACTGATGTTTCTCATACTGCCACAACAAACGACAAGGACGAAAGCGTTGCCAAAGCTGACTTGACTTCTCAATCAATGGATGATACGAAAGACTTACCAGCTTCTAGCAATCCAAGACACTTAGAGAGCCAAACTACAAGTCTACAAGTAGATCCCAGAGATGAACCAAGTATTCAGTGCCCTGACGGAAATCCCGATCATGAAGATTCTGGGTTGGAGACTTCTTTCAAGGAAGAAGGTCAGGAAGGGCCGAACATTGCAGATGGTAACACCTCAGGCTTTGACACCGCTGATCTGCCTCAGCAGTTACTCCCCCTTTCTGTAGCATCTGGCTCATCAACCGATTCTAGCCTTGAGCCTGTTGCATCTCCTCATCCTCAAACACAAGGCCCTGAGATGGATCCTTCCCTTGAAGACCCCATCCATCCTTCATCACAGCCCACAATTGGGCAGTTTCCACTCGAGCACATGCAAAGGATCCAGGCATCGGGGTTCTCGGCCAACGAGGCTGCTGAGGCGCTGGAACAGGCTCAAGGCAACGTGGAGCTTGCCTTACTGATGCTGCTAGCAAGAACGATCACTGTGCCCACCTAGACTCAGAATCAACACGCGGTGGCATCAGTTCAACATCTGAGCCTTTTTCATGCTGTGGTTTTTCTTTAGCAGTCCTCATTGTTTTGTACTGGATGGTCTATGAAATTATGGCTCTTAACTTTGCCAACGTACAGAATCAATTTTCGAGATGCTGGCCATATCTCAATTGTAACAAAACAGTGTCTGCAGTCTTTAAAAAAAAAAAGTTTTGCATGTTGCCTCGGTTGTTCCTAATGGATTGTTGGTTTTATGGGTTTGAATTGAATTAATTTGAACTGTCAGACAATTAACATAATAGAAATAATTTACTTCAACCTCATCCAATAACTGCATGGTTTTAGATCTCAAAAGTGATTTTTGTCCCTGATGTTTACTGAACTTGAAACATATCACTGTAAAAAAAAGTTGTATTATTTGTAGTAAAAGTAAATTACCTGGTTACCTTAATTTTTGAGTTTATTCAAATTTTAAGTTGAATAAATCCAAAATTGTAAGGCAACCAGGTAACTTTTTAAGGTTGAACCAACAAATCTTTTTTTTACAGTGTATGAAGCATCAGAATGAGCTTGTTTCTTACCATTCTGAGATGTTGGTGAACTGGTAGAGCATGCATTACAGTCATCTTCCAGTCGTTTCAATTGGCAATAATGTCCAAACATCTCTAAGGTCATTATTTTTTTATAGTTGCCAATCCTGTATAACTTGACATGTTTTCAATAGGTTGCCTTTAAAATAATTAAAAGTGTAGATTTTACCAAAACCTCGTATGTGTTCGTTGTCCATCCTTGACAGTAGTAGTGATTTATAAATGATGCAAATAAGGGTGAAAGTATCATAACTGTTTGAGGAACGCTTTTATCATCATCATCAGTTGTGTATATCTTTTAAGGTAGGATTTTGTGTTAGTATTTTTATATTGTGTTTTTGAGTGGATAAACGGAAAGAGATTTCTGTCTCCGAGCAGCAACCACTACATTATGTTGAATTTTCTGTGTTTGATCTTATTTGTTGACTCCTGTCTAGACAGTTTTGATTTTATTGTAAAGTTCGGAAATGCCCTTTCCAGCTGTCTATACTCTCTTGTCATGTCTACATCTCATCATTTTATAACTGTAATCTCTGGGTCATATATCAGTTGAGATCAACCTGTTTGAAAATATTACAACTTGTAAACAGTTCAAAACCAAATAAAAGGAAAAAGTGATTCTTTATATTTCAAAGTTTCGAGTGTGTGTTTCTGGCTGTTCTTTTAGATTTTTTCAAATATTTCTGATAAATCATACAAATAAACGCATGTCTGGGTTATACTCTATGCCAAATGTATCATATTTTATATAAAAATGATTTAAATTCTAAGTAGGGCCATTTAAATATTTGCATTTGTGACATTAATCTAATCAAGATTGGAAGAACTCATTGATTTCGACATGACCTTACTCAGTCAATATTAAAAATATCAAGGTTATATTGTTCTTTATATGATTTTATGTAGAAAACAGTAAATTGCAAAAAAGACTAGCTGGGTTTTTACGGACTGGGTCATATATGTGCTGTTTTTAAACAAGGTAGCAGAGGCGGACACTACTTAAGCATTTTAAGTATTCATATTTTATCAGTTTTTTTTTACTTTGGAAAACATACATTCCAAAGCATATTATAATAATTTTTACTCCACTACAATTCATAATTTCAAGTTTTTGGTTTATATTTATTATTTAAGTACATAAAACATCTAGCATTTTTTTACTTTTACTTAGTATAAAGTACTTTTGTACTTTTCCTTAAGAAAAGTAAAAGTAAACAAATGTCACAATTTTATGTAATTAGGAATTAAATCGATTTTAATATACAATATAAAAGGAATACACAGTATTCTATGCTTTAGAATGTAGTGAACATTTTTTAGAAAAGTAAATTTTCCCCCCAAGACAAACACTCTTATAAAACGCTTGGAAAATTTACTGTAGTGTCCGCCTCTGCGAGGTAGGAAATTTCTCCCAGATTCCCATTTTGTATTTTATTGTGCTAAATGTTTGATAGGTTTGGTATTTGGGTTTGAAATTTAACACAATCAATTACTTTATTGATAATAATAAATTATTTATACTTAGATATGTTATATGTTTTTTCTAATATAAACATTTTTATCACCATGGCATGTCCAATCAAATTCTGGGTGTTAAGTGAAATCGGTTGTTTGCAATTGCACAGGTGAGAACACTTGTAAATAAATAAGATTCACGTGACTCGTTTCGCCAGTTTTTAATTGGTCTTGAAAGTGACATAGAGCTTTACTGTATAGTAAAGTTTTGTACGGAGGAATTAAATATCATTAATTACATCTTTGACACAAACCTTTTCTGTAGGTGATAAACAAAGCATTTGCATGGCTTTTGTCAAGGAAGATGAAAGGTCATTGGACCATGGAGATATGATGCCTGTTGTAAAAGAAACAGAAGTTGTGCCTGTTTGTCCTAGGTTGGATGAAAACAACCCTAAAACAAGTGAGGACTGTATTGCACCTGAACGATTTAATTGGTAAGTAACATTCAATCAAATAGGCGGAGTTTGGGGGCAGAGACCCGTGATTTTGTCTGAACCTTGAATTATAAGAATAGGCTTTTCGACTTCATGCGGCGCCGCAAGATACGACCGTCAGATGACGTCAAAGTTCCGCGAGAGCGATTTTAAAGCAAACTCCTCCGTATGATTTCGCGAACTGCTCACGCGGTACTTTGACGTCAACGGGCTGTCGATTCTTGCGGTGCCATATGAAATCGAACAAGCCTAATTTGTATCTTATTTCTAATCTTAGTATTTTAATGGGTAGACTGAGTAACGTCAGGCTAAAAGTATTTTAATTTATTTAAATCGTACTTAAAATCCAAGAAAGTGCACTCTCGCTTATCTCAAAGTATTGCAGTACCCTTGTTTCCCGGTAGGTGTCCCCAAGCACAAACTCTACTCCGCCTATGAACGCGTTTCATAGTTTGTAAAGTTTTTTTATTTTTTATTTATTCAACTAGTGGTTTAAAGTTTATTTTGATGTATCCTTATTAGCACCTCCGATGGACTGTCTGAAGCCCTTCGATCTGTTGCAAGCTCACAGTTATGGTTTATGGCGTTTTCTTTACCCCGTTCATCATCTTTGTTGTCTGTTACCTCTCAAGAGAGCGCCAGTCAGATGGACTTCTCTGATATGAGCCGTGGGGAAGATGAGGTTAGAAGGTATGCCGTTTATGAGACATAAATAGCTGCAGAAATACCCAATCATTTTTATTACACACTTGCGTTTGCATGTAAATACAAAGCCGTTACCTTTTCCTTGTTTCATTAAAGGGCAGATGAGGTGGATGTCAACACGCAACAAGAGGAAACGTATGTTGCCAAATATGAATCAGAGTACATCAAGTGCTGTAAGTATGCAAAAAATATTTTCTTTTTTATAAAATGATAAGAGCGGCATTATACTAAATAGTTGATGAATGAACTCAATTGAATAGTAGCTTTTATTCATTATTCATCTTATTTCATTTATAGCTGTGCCTTTATATCAGGAGTATTGGATGAATGCCGTGAAGAAGGATTTACACAGGGCACGGCAGAAAGGGTTTTCAGAATTGGTGACATCTGTACGTCTTCCTAGTCTGAAATCTACCCCTCCCTCAAGCCCTGCTGTCTTGAGCCCCACAGAACAGCATGTTAAATCATATGCTTTGTGGCAGGAGCTCCCACAAGCAAAGGGTCTGCTAGGTGCCCTCACCGCACCCGAGATCCAGCTTCAAGAGGTGTACATTGCAGGAGAAAACCAAAAACTGCATGTTTTCAAATCTTGATGACACTTTTTGTCTTCTGTCCAGGCCATGTTTGAGCTGATCGTGTCAGAAGCCTCCTATCAGAAGAGTCTGGTGGTAGCGATGAATGTGTTTCAGTGCTCGGCAGAACTTAAACAGATCCTGTCTCGTGTGGAGCATCACGTTCTGTTCTCCAACCTAAAGGAAGTCTGCAGAGTCAGTGAACGGTAAAGACCGAATAATTTGTAAATGTCAGCTTTCAATTGCCTTGCATTGCCATGAAACATGGGGGTAAGTCAGTTGATGGCATTACTATGGTAAACTGGATGGTTCCTGGTCTGAAATTGTATGGACTATATTCAAAGCTTCACCTTTAGTTATGTTATTTTTATTTATTGAATATTTATGTTTTATATTGATGTATAGACACCTTATGCAAATGCTGATCATAAGAATTTCCACACAATGATATGCATGGTATGATCTTATTTTTCCACAGTTACTTTTTATAGTTACTAGATCTTATTCATGCTTTTATGAATATTGGCATGCAACCTATTCACAACGATCTATGCATTAAATGGCTACATACATTGAGTAACTCTTGAGTAATCTGCTTTAAGGTTTCTGCAGGATCTTGAGTCTCATCTCAGACAGAATGTGGTGATGTCACAGACTGGCGATATTGTTTTGAATCACCAGCTAAGCTTTAAACAAGTCTATGTGCCGTATATCACCAACATGATGTACCAGGAGGCTCTCATCACTCAACTGTTGTAAGTATCTCTGTATTTTCACATTAATGTTTCGGCATGCAATAAAAATGCTAATGCTATTTTGGACCTCCAACTAGACAGAGCAACAAGAAATTCGCAGTGATTTTGAAGAAACTAGAGAAAGATCCGTTATGCCAAAGACAAACGCTCAAGTCATTCTTGATCCTTCCCTTCCAGAGAATCACACGAATGACACTTCTACTAGAGGTTAGATTTCCTTGACACATGTTTTGCAGAAACTTGCAGTAAATGTTGTGTTACTTTGGTCTAATGATATATTTAGTGAATGTGAATTTAATGTTTGGTTCAGAATATCTTAAAGCGAGCTAGAGGTTGTCCTAATGTCTCTAATCTGAAGGAAGCCATTGAAGCTATTCAGAAGGTAAGTGTGTCACAATGTCATCATTTAAAATTTCTGCCTGATATAATGTCAACATTTTATTTAATGGGTCAATGACGTGACGTTAATGACTTTGTGTCCGTATGGTTTAATTAAATGTAAACAACAACAAATTGCAGATTACTTGCATACCTTCTCTTTTTTTTTTTGAGGACCAAGTCTAAAATTTCTGGTTTTATTTTGAAAGAATATTTGGGGGATAATTGCAAAAATGTGGTGTAACCGGTCTGTGTCGATTGGTGTAACTAGTATTTCGATTTTTACATCATTTGTCAAAGATTATTTAGAAAACAGAGCCGTTTTCAGCATATGTCCGGACAAATATTACAAAAACGCATTAAAATTTATATTTAGAAATTACTAATAAAATGATATTTTAATGTTTTTTTGACGATTACGCTTACATGCCATCAAGGTGGATAAAATATTTAATATTTTTCATTCTTTGGCGCAATTGGCGGTTACACCATTTGACATTTTCAGGTCCATTCAGTCTTAACTTTCATAAAAATGGTGCAAATGTAATTTTTATTGCCTAAAATAAACAAATACAATATGTTCATTAAAATATACCTGATGCATGCGGTTAAAACAAGTTTATTTTTGAATTTCTCATTTTGCCAGACTGTTTTTGTCACTGACCCTTATACCGTACCCCCGGTTTCACACACCAGGCTTAAAGGGATAGTTCACACCAAGATCTAAATTCTGCCATTTACTCTCATTTTGTTATAAACCTGTATAAAGTCTTTCTGATGACCACATAGGAAGATATTTTGAGGAATGTCTGAAACCAAACCGACCAATCCCCATTCACTTCCATAGTATTCTTTTTTCCTAGTATGGAAGTCAATGGGGCTCAAGATGGGAAAATAACTAGCACTGATAGATCCTAAAATATACCAGTGCCATAGACACACCAGTAATGTATTTTTCTAATGCATGTTTATACATTTAAATTTAACTAAGGCCTAATCCCGGTTTTAGCAAAGCCTTGTCTGTGAAACCAGACCTGCATGCATTTAATCTGTATACACAGTGCACAAACCGGTTATGAACTTTGATTTTGCAGATAATGGCGGAGTGTGATAGAAATGTCCAGCAAATGAAAAGTACAGAGTTTCTTGTTAATTTGGACAAGTTGGTGGATTTTAGAAATGTCAAGGTATGAAATGTCTTGTAAATGTCCTAATAACGTGTTCGTATCATGATTGTATATTATATTTTTAAATTAGTCCATTCCACTAATCACTCGAGGGCGTCATTTGCTTCAAGAAGGACCTTTGAAACAACTCCTTGTCGGAGGCAATCACAAAGTCTCTGTCGTCTCCCGTAAAGACATCTACATACATCTTTTTAATGATCTTTTGTTACTCTCTCTGAGAAGGTATGATATAAATGATCATTTGTTCAATGCATTTTTTTTAACTATATATTTTGGACCATACATTGTAATTCTAGTCAGGGTTATTAAACCAGGGGTTTTCAAACTTTTTTGATGGCAGGGACCCTTGCATATGATTAAACTTTAGCAAGGGACCCCACTGTTAGATAAATAGTAATATATTATAAAGACAACGGTTCACAAACAAATAATGAATAATTGGCTACACAGACTGTTTACAGTTTTTTTTTTTTTTTTTTTTAACCTTCTGGGTGACCCCAGTTTGAAAACCCCTGGATTAAACCATCTCCTAGTTTTCAAGTAACTGATAGCTCTTGTTTTTGTGTACTTCTAGTGGACACCGGTTCATTGTGCAGGATCATGCCCTGTTTCCTGAAAATGTTTGTGTGGAGGGAATAAAAAGAGAGATTTTAGGACTACCCCCTAACTCTCTCCTACTACATCTGAACAAGAACCACAACAAAACCTCCACCTCCTTTATACTGGCTGCACGTACACTGTAATTTTTACGCTACACACAAACTAAGAGTCATTTCTTTTAAGTTAAGCCTATATTTATAGTTGACTGTTTAAATCCTTTTATCATGAAGTTCTTAAATGGTAAATTCTTGTCTTTAGATTGGAAAAGGAGGCCTGGATCAAAAGTTTATCTTCACAGTAAAAGTCTGCAATTATGAATATCATGCAGATGGTGTGTTCCCAGAAAAACCAAGATGTGCAATGCAAGGAGGTCTAAACGTTAATTCCAACTGACATTATTATTATCTCAAGTAAATTTAATTGATGATGTATATTAATATTTATTCATGAATAAACTGTAGGAAAATGTTCCAGGTTTGTGGGCTTTATTTCAACAACTAGTGTACAGAAAAGATTTACAACTGTGGTCAATAATTTGTATTTCTAAATGGGCTTGTTCAACAAGACCTGCTGCGCAAAATGTCTCTGTTCTTCAGTTTCGGCATCACCTGTGTTAAAAATAGAAACTCGGTTAGGCTTCATCTGTTTTAGAGATGTGAACAGGCAATGCTTTCTGAATTTTTTTACCTTACCTGTGAAATTGTAATCGTTTATCTGCAGTTACGTGATTGGCTGTGGGGACATCAAGTCAAAATCTGAAAGGTTTCTTGCGATCCAAACACCCGCTGCAAATAAACCTAGGTTTACGAGGAGATTCCTGTAATAAGCCCAAAAACATTACATATTTGATTAAAAAAAAAAGGATACTTTTACAAGTTGCATATTGCTTAACCAATAAAAATGATTTATGAAACTAAGACAAAACTGCATTTTTAAAGCGATAGTTCACCTTAAAATGAAAATTGTCATTTACTCAACATGATGATCTTTTTTCTGATTAACACATAAGAAGATATTTTGAGAAATGATTATAAATGCACAGCAGCAAGTGACCATTGACTTCCATAGTAGGAAAAAATATTTTGTAAATGTGATAAATGATGGTAAGCACACAGTTTATGGTACCCATTAAATTCCATCATTTTTTATTCCTATTATGTAAGTCAATGGTCACTATTTGCTGTGTTTATCATAATTTCTCAAAATATCTTCTGTGTTCATCAGAAAAAATAATGTATACAGGTTTAGAACAACATGAGGATGAGTAAATGACAGAATTTTCATTTTAAAGTAAACTATCCCTTTAATTCAATTGAGCATTGAAATGCTTGCGAGGAGGCTCAGGCTTACATTGAATGAACAATTAAATTACGATCAATACAGTTATCCCTAATATCCTCGTGATTATCAATGCCAAGGTTTTAAAAACGTTTAATAATAAGGCATGTAACAGTAATATGAGCCACAGGAAAAACAGATTGATGGTTAGCTATATCAATGATGTTCCCATGGCGTTCAAACAAATTGCAAACTGTTAACAAACCTTCTAAAATCATTTCTGTCCGTCGCAAAACGACAAGCGGTGTTGATCCATCCCACGACACTACTCGGTCGTCCCTCAGCTTTCTTTCCGCTCATTTTATTTCTTGCTAAATTCAACTATTAGCAAGCAAGCGCCTTTGATATTACCTTGAAATTTCTACGGCAAACCACGAGGTTAAGATCCTCACATTACGGATCCTTAGCAGGTACAAATTGTACTGTGAGGTCTGCGATTCCATCGTGTTCGACTTCGCGCGACCGATCGGTATATGACGTCAAAGTACCGCGAGAGCGTTTCGAAGGCACAGCACTCGCGGTACTTCATTGTCATGGGGCGAATGGTCTGCGCAGCGTCGAATGCAGGCGAAAGCGCTTTTGATTTTGAAACGCCATACGGTTTGGCTCTCCACGGTTTACGTATTTACAGCATACTGAGTACAGTTGTGAAACACACAACCAAAGATTTCTGAACGTAAAAGATGTCTGCAACCAGATACCGTCGATTTCTCAAGCTATGCGAGGAATGGCCAAAAGACGAATCAAAGAGAGGTCGAGATTTAGGGACATTTTTACGCCAGAAAGTAGCCAGTGCATTCAGAGAAGGCGAAAATACACAGGTAGGTGCTTGCTTGACTACTTAACGTTAACTTGCGTGCTTTACCCTTGTTGCTCAGACCTTGCATGTCAAGTGTCATCTTGGGTATTTTTCCACAGTGTGTTTTAACATTTCATTAAACAATAAGAAATGTGTTGAGCTGGCTGTAATAGACAAGTTTCTGATACAAAGTTTTATTAAATAAATTCTATACTGTAGTATACTTTAGCATTTATTATATCAGCTGTTGTAACATTTCTAGATAAGTCTTTTGAACTACATACTTACAATTTATTACAACTGAAGGGCTGAAGTTAGCGTTTGCAAACTAAGAGCTTCAAATAAACAAAGACAAGATTTAAAGCAATGATGCCTGTACTCATAAAAGTCACTGTTTTCTCAAAGATTTCAGATCCAGAGAAATGTGATCAAATGTATGAAAGTTTGGCCCGCATCAACAGTAACGTGTACAAAGAAAAGGTGGGTTTAGATGGAAGTCATATTTTCAAAATGATTTAAAATTTTTAAAGTGAATTGAGGCATGCATCATATTTTTGGTCTATTAACTTGCTTACAGTTCCCAAGAGCAAAAGATACAAGTTTTACAGGAGTAACAGTGGAAGAGTGTCGAATGCTATTGGCCACAGGTGAGAATTTTTTAGTTCTTGTCAAAGTTTATATATAGGGAAACAACTCAAAATAAAAAAGTATTATTTAAACAACTAAATGTACATTGACATATATTACTTGTTTGATGTCAAATAGCAAAATGCTCAAAAAGTCATTTCACAATCAGAGTGGAAGCTGATGTTTCACATATGCAATTAAGTTTTCTTTCTTCTCCAGGTAACATGCAACAGACAGATGAGGAGAAGAAGGGATTGTGGAAGACACTAATGGACCGATTCTCTTCCAAACCTGAAGATGGACCACCTCCTGAAAAAGCTGAAAAATAATCATCATACTGTACAGACTGTATTTATTCCCCATTTGCACATTTTCAAATAAAACAATTAAGATGTAGATATGTAAATATTCACTGTAGATCTTCTCATGTTAATAGTAGGACATAGACTATTTCAAGACTTAAAACAGATTCATACGGCTGTGTGTTGGCGAGAATCTCACGATACAATACGCATCACAGTACATGTTGTGATACTGTAACTCAATGATATTTCCTATTTTAGGAAAATAATAGGCTATAACTGTAGGGAAGCTGTCATTGAGAACACACCACCATACGCAAAAATTGTGACACGCCCCTATGCAAGTACTTCCTGTCACTGTTTAAGTTCAGAGATAAGAAGAATGCTATCTAGTGGCCGGGATGTAAACTCCAAACAACTGCCACAGTATTGCCAACCAAAATTTCACGATATTCACATGCGTCTATATTTTCGTACACCCCTATATGATCGTTTAGAAAATAACTAATTTTATGATTTCTCATATAATTTCCATATTCGTATAGATGGGTAAAAGCCATGGTTTACGACATGCATTTAATTAATCATTTTGGTGGTTTCCATTTTATCATAATAAAGATAAATGTATTTTATCATAAAATAATGATTTATGTTCAGTAAGGCAAATCTATGTTATCGTTTGCATTTGAGCACAACAAATGTTATTTTAGTAACAAAACTTTTTAACAGTTTTCAATTTTAGTGACACTTGAGATTAGATCAGGGGTGAGGAACCCTGGTCCTGGAGGGCCACTGTCCTGCAGAGTTTAGTTCCAACCCTAATTAAACACACCTGAAAAATCTAATTAAAGTCTTCAGGATTACTTCGAAATGAAATTCAGGTGTGTTTGGTTAGGGTTGGAAATAAACTCTGCAGGACAGTGGCCCTCCAGGACCCAGGGTTCCCCACTTCTGGATTAGATGGTAATAAATAGCCCCCCCCCCCAAGAAGTGCTTCTGTTTACTCTCATGTTATTCAAAACTTAATTTCTTTAATGGAAAACGAAAAAGTTATTTTCTATATTTTGAAAGTGGGTGGGGACTAGGGACAGTCATACCATTTTTCATTGAATGGAAAAGAGCAGATTGGACATTCTGTTTTTTTTCATATTTAGTGTAGGAAGTCATACAGGATTCAAACAACTCTGAGTCACGAGTTAAGTGCACTTTGTGTTTAGTTTTACAGTGATTTCTCTCTGCACTTAGCATATTTTACGTGAGATGTCTTTTAAAACCTCTTAACTGTCACCCCCCTTTTTGTGTGGGGGTATGAAAAGGTGATGTGCACCTTTAAGTTAATATAACTCTGGCATTCTTTAGTCTAAAAGTCTTGCTCTCTTTTTTAAAGAATGCACGCAAAGTTTTTCAAATCAAATATATATATATTTTATATACAAATAATGCAATAAAGTATATATTTTATGTTAAAAAGCAAAAATTTTAGACATGAAACATATAGCCATAAGTCCCAGCTAGTTTTGATCCAAATTTCAAGGTTTTTGAAGGTTTTTGTCACACTTTTATTGGTTTTACCAACAAAGGCAACAGGGTGTCATTAGTTTTCTGCATACTGTTGTCACAAATTAATACATTACTGTCACTGCATTATTAGTACTTCAATAAGGTTTTAAATATGAAAACTACATTCTTGGAGCTTTCCAATGATATACAAGTTGTTATGATGTTTCTGGCCTTTGATTTAGTGTTATGATAAAATAATGCTGTTTTAGTATTTTTTGTAGTTTAGGTAAAGGAGACAAGATAGTAATGGGGAGTTCGCTGGATAGATCACTTGCAGTTTTTTGATAATATGAACTACGCCATTATGTAGAATGTGTTCACAAATGATATAGATGATAAAATCTGAACCCCACCCTTACACAACCACAAAAGTTGTGACCTGTGGCCAGTTGCATAAACTCCTTGGACTGGTCATACAAGTTAGTCATGTAATTTTCTTTTAAGGCTGGTTTTTCAATCAGTTACATTAAAAAGTAGGACTGATCAGCCCAAACTAATTACTGCTGGTCAGTCAGACTAGTTCTTAAGACAAAGTATTAAGTTTGGGCTATGTTTATGCAACCGGCCACTGGTCAAATTAGTTGGCCGTTTGCAAAAAACAATGTAAAATTTTAACTACATTTCCTTTCAAGAAAGAAAAGATGAACATTTATAAAAAAAAATAGGCAAGGAAGCAAGTAAACAATTGTTTTGTTATTATAAGGGACTTTTCACATTTGAAAAAAACTGTTAACTACAGCTGATATTGAGAGAGAAGCACCATTGTTTTCATAGCTTAAAAGTAGATTAGTAAATATTAAGCGCAAAATGATCATTAAACAAAGTGTAAAAGCAATATGCAATATTTACCTTTGTATATACTTTAAAAACAAACTGTGCTAAATAGCACTAAAAGTGGTTCTTGTGCTATATAGCACCTATGAAGCACCAATGAAGAACCATATGGGGGTCATATAGCACCACTTTAGCACCACATGTGGTTCTACATAGCAAGATATGGTTCTACACAGGTACTTCATTGGTGCTATATGGCACTTAAAATGGTTCCTCTATAATTACGAGCCAAGATCCACTTTTAGGGCTATTTAGCACGGTTTGTTTTTAGAGTGTAGTATATTCAGTGTATACAATCAGTTTTGTTAGTTAGAATAGTGTTCATTTTCATTGGTTTCTTTATTCTTCTTTAGGATCTGGATTGTCTTTCCAGATGCGGTAGTTGAGGGAGGTAGCGAGGCAGAGCCAGGCCAGGTATGGTGCCATCAGAAGTGTTGCGGTGCGGTTGATGGGATACCAAGACACCATAGTAGCTCCTACTGTGCCAGTGAGCAGCAAAAGCTCTATCAGAGCCTATATTGGGCAGAAGAGCATAATCATATTTATTCAAATATACCAAAATTACACAATGTTTTACAAGTGGTATCATGTTTTACCCTTCACATAAAATTCCAATACTATTGAAAGTAAAGAAGCACTTCCCAGGTTGTCCTTTATATGCAAAAACAGATTTTTCAATATTTTGTAACAGAAAAAAAAAAACAGTAAATTGCAAAGGTTTATGGTTTATAAAAGTTACTAAAGACCAGGGAGCTTCATTTTAACTAAATTAAATCTATCACTGGTGACAATGAAGCCCATCTCACCAGTTTAATCTTGTGTGCACCAAAGAAGATTGGTGTCCAGGCCCAGTTTAATGCAAGCTGTGTCCCATAGAGCCCCAGTGGAACCAGTGAATCCTGTGTGAAGCCTCCAAGTTCTTTCCAAATCAGGTATGAACCATATCTATATAAAAAAAAAAGTGTACACACCATTTAAAAAGTAATAAGGGTGTGGCATTTTTAGATGACAGCAACCTTTCTCTGCAAATCTCTGTAGTTACTTATTAACTTAGGTACATCTTCCACCTCTTTACATGTGTAAAAGATCTAGACAAGTGAGCATTGTTGTACAAACCCCATGCCAGTGTAAAGAGTGGTCCAGACCACTGGAAAAGCAGCATTAGGTGGCCTCCATGAAGGTTTTTTAAGTGTGGTGTACCAGGTCTTCACCTCCCTTCTTGTGATTATACCTCCCATTATCCCACCCAAGTGAGGCAGGGCAGTAAAACTCAGCATTGGAATCCACATCCTTTTAGTGCAATCTGGAAAATTAAATGTACAAATCATGCTAAAATAGGCTATTCTATGTTTCTGTACTTTTTCTTTAGTCTGTGCTAGTTGTTCGAAAATGTGTTTTTTGTAAAGCTGCTTTGCAACAATGGAAAATTGTGATTAATGGGCTATAAATAAGTTGAATTAAATAATAAATCAAGCTTTGAATCGTATTGCAAATAAACTGCATTACATAAAACAGTAAAATAACAGCACAAGTAACAGTATTTAAAAATAAACATTTTAATTTAACCCATTTTCATAAACTAGTGCAACTTCTAAACTATTTACGTCGAATAATTATACAGAAATTCGACAAGCGCAAGTTTTGGTTCAGTGCGCGCGCACCTTATCGTAACGCTGGAGTAACCTCGCGCGAACGTCCTTTTAAAACGCAATCCGTTATTATTTATTTATTGAGACGATGCAAACACCGAAACATATTGCAATTCTCCCCATAAAAGTTAGAATGTTTATCGTAGGAATGAACGTCTCGAGTTATTTAACAAAATGGTAGTCACGTGATCTACAGAACATTACTTAACACGATGGTAGACTATTGTTTGCAAAATCAAACTATTTAAGGAAATAAGAAAGCAGAAAAGAGTTTTACCCAAAATGAAAGATCAACTGGTTGATCGGTTTAGAGCAATAAAAGTCGTCTCGACGGTGTCCTGTCCTTCTATGACCGGAGTGCTCTTAAAATCATGATATAAGTTCATGTAACAGCCAGTGTGGGCGTGCAACAAGAAGAACTGGGCTGGTCTTGCATATAAACAACGCTTGTGTGTAGTCACGTTGGCCACTAGTAAAGAGGCATAAACATCTGCAGCTTCCTTGTGTTTCACAAGCTGTTGTGAAACGATCACTCAGCATGCTGCGCTGCATGTAGTTTTGAAGGAGATCAACGCTGTGTATGTATGGGATTGCCATAATGCTAAAGATTTCAGTCCCTAAAATCGTGTACTATCAGCACATATTGAAATAAACAACGAGCACTATTCCCGATATCAGCCATGTATTCACGTTCATGTATGTTCGTTTACATATGATAGCTAACAATAACCAAAGACATCTTGTTATCTATATATCTCTATATATCACTAACGCTCGAAAAGAGCTTCCAGAAGCCCATATAAATAAAACATTTTTTAAGTATATTTAAATTCTTTAAACTTTCTGAATTTGGCTGCCATTCAGCCTTATATAAATAAATAAATAAAGTATCCAACCCACATTTAAAAATCTCAGTAGCCCAAAGGTCTCCAACGTCCTGCATATTTTAGTTCCGTGCCTCTAATTTTTAGATAGCCCTGAACAACTGGATTAGCAGGTTCAGGTGTGTTTGATTGGGCTTGGAACTGAAATTTGCAGTACAGGTGCCTTTCATGAACAGGGTTGGAGACCCATGCGGACAATTTGGGAATTACTCACACACTGTTTGAAGCATACTGAAGTTTCTGATGTAATACTCATTTTGCATACTAATTTGTTCATCCTATATAGCATGCAAGTAGGCAAATTAAGGCTTTTTGTTGATTCTGGATCAACGTAATCAAATATACCCCAACCTACCCTTAACTCAAATCCTAACCATTTTTTTTAACCAATGAGTGTGAAATAATAGTTTGATGAGTATTTCTTAAAGGCCCCTATACCCTATCCTAAACCTAAATCTAGCACACTAATCCTGCAATCCGATTGGTTAATGAAAATGTTGATCCAGGACCAACAATGGTGTTGATCCAGGATCACATCCTACTTGGTGAAATAATGTTCACCACAGGGGGTCGGGCTACTGAATTAAATGAAGAAGCTCATTGACCATTAGAACACAGTATGCATATGAAAAGTATGAATGAATTCGGACGCACTATATCCGCCATGCTGATATATCTCACGTGACATACCTCGTCATAACAACAAGTTATTCTTTAACTGGAATGACATTAAACTAGTGCAATTTAACCACAAGGGACAGCTGTTTTAATATATGCGTTTTTGGATTTGAATAGAGCACGTTGGACATTTTTTAATAAAACAACACCTCTCCTTTTTCTTCTTCTTCTTCATTGGATAACTCCTCTCCTGGGGGCTCACTGGATAGTTAAAGGTCCATTGAATTAACACTTTGGGATCTTGCTGGAAGTAGTAGGTCATCCGGGTACTTTTCGCCTACTGTTTTTGGAATATATGAATTCGGACATACTTGCCTCACCTACTTGTTTTCGCCTACTATATAGTATGGAAGTTGGCGGTTTCGGACGCAGCCTAAGTCTCAGCAAAGCTGTCGTAAATCAGCTGTGCAATTTGTGACATCATTACTATGTTTTTTTAATATTTCGAGCTCCATTGTGCCACATACACCTTTCTTACGCGAGTTTAGAGAGAAATTTAACCTTAATCAATTGACATACTTTACAAAGTATCCATTAATTTGCTGTCCATATACTTATCATTAGGCTAGATCCGGGTGCACAATGTTTCACTCACACCCATCTTTTAACATTACCAAGATAAGGTGCCACCACTGGTCTAAATAGATCAGTGGTGGTTGCCACCTACCAGTTACAGGATGGACCCTAAGATCTCATAAATGTGAGATCCTAATTTTGCACCTTAAATATCACATACTGTTGTAGCAATAATGTCAATGAGATATTTAGATGCATATGTATTTCTTCTTAGATTTTATCTGGAATCCTCCATACATGGATGGAGGTGTTCAGTTCACTGGATTTTATGTGTGTTCCCATCCTTACATTACCAACTTCTATTGTGGTTGAGGATATCTTTGATATCCAATGCCTGTCTGTTGATGGATATGAGAGATGGTCTAAGATTACTGCAAACACAGAGCATAAGGTGAAAAGAGATAAGCTTCTGCTTTGAAAACTGTAACTTTTCAAGATATCACCACTACACCTGGTGGTCCAGCCATCCGGTAAGCTCTGTACAGTGCCCTAAAGTATTTGGACATTTGCATAGTTAAACTGTATGAACGTTATACTTTTATTTACTTGTAATACAATGTACAATTCAATATTTGCGTAAATGTTAGTCAACCTTCATTTTTATGAGCACTTTAAAAATGCTGTAGTTAAACCTGTACTTATGTCACAGGCTCAGGATAAATAAAGAGGGCTACTTTCTCTAAAGGAGAAACCTGTTTTGCAGTTCAGTTCTGGAATGGATGATGATCCTAAAGCGTCCACGTACAAAGCCGACTCGACTCAAGTGACAATGCTCAAGACCTTCTTGCTATCATCTGTGACATTATCTTCTCTGAGGAGGACAAAACTTTATATCAATAAACCTTTTCTGCTGAGACTCATTATTTATATGCCTTTTAACTACTGAGGAATATTGTTCTTTTATGGTACTCTATTTTATGAGCAAGCTGAAAATCATGTTGACATGGTGCACAATGTTTCAGTTTTAAGCGAAAGTCTATGTATATTTACTGATATGTTTAATGTTTATCTCATCTACACTAAACATCTTATTGGAAGAGATTATGTTTAGTGGTTGTGACTCAGACACACACTGATAAAAATTTCTTCTTGATTTACTTAAAAAATATGATTTTTTTGCATAATTTTATTACATAGTCATATGATCAAGAGTCTTTGTACAAACCACTTTATTTTTCTGTTTACTGAAATATAATTATACAGTAAACTTAATTTTAGTATTTCTAGTCATTATTTTATGTGTTTGATCTACATAACTTCAAGGGTTCCAAATGTATATTTTTGATGAAATTCAACTTAAATTCATATAACATATTTTAAGTTGGATCTACTTTGTTTTTGTATGATGCATAAGATGAGCAGATGAAACTCATCTTCACACATTAACACAGTTAGTGCTCATTGAGTGAAGTGTCTCAAATTTTTACTACCAAAGCACCACTTTCCTGCACGATAGTAATCAAACTTAACTAAAAATAACACAAAATCTTCTAAATCAATGATAAGCGACCAATAATCACTATCAAGTCTTTCTAAAATGCAGAAAATAACAAAAATACACTCCAAATGCAGTTGCATACAAAGCAAAATACAGATCCACTGCCCATTTGGTAATATCAACAAAAATCATTCATGTAGTTGCAATTCAAAATGATTAAGTTAACATAATTTTTACATATTTAAGTGGGTCATGTTGTATCTACTTGTTTCAATTAAGTGAATTGGACAAGGCACAACGTTATGTGTAATTGTTTTATTCTGAGTAAATTAAACAAGGTTATTGTTATGTCTGTACTGGAATTACTTAATTTGACATTATCTTGTGTTTTGAACAAATGTTGATTAGGTTAAAACTAGATGTGAAAATACAAACTTATTTTTAAAATGACAGATTAAATTACATAACATTTACATCCATAGATTTATTTATTTTTTTCAGACACTTTATTTTTTATGCAGACAAGAGCAAGAGGACAACTCTTAGGTTATTGTGTGCTTTTGCACTGTTTGAAGGATAACCACTCATTGGTAAAATTACAACTTTTACAAACGAAGGTTTCTTTCTTTCTTTCTTTCTTTCTTTTCACTAACATAAAAAATCTAAATAAATTATAAGAAATTAGTTATTTCCTATTGTTGTTAAATATAATTATTGCATGTTTGATACATGAATTTTTACAGTCACATAAAATTGCAGTTCTTCAGCATTTATAGAGCCTTTCTATTTTTTCTTCATCAATCTCTGACTTGGACACCTCACTTTGAACAGACCACCATGAAAAAAATACAGTCATAAAAAATCAAGAGGCCACTTCAAGATTATAATTTTTTTATTATTCGGTTAATTACCAAAAACATTTCTGCCAAAAAATACTTTTTATATTTGCATTTATTTATATTATTTATACAAAAAAATATGCAATGTTTACAAATCCTGAATGCTTCAAAGAAAACTTTAAATTTATTTTGCAACAACAGAATGTTTACACGTATTAGGAATAGTGCAAAAGTGAATATTTGATGGGATAACCCTGCATTTTAATCACATCTATCATGTGTCTTGGCATGCTTAGTCTTTTACATTGCTGTCGTGTGACTTTGTCACTCTTGATATTTGCTTTTGCTGAAATTCAACAGACACTGGACTGAAATAGACAGTAAAAAACTGAGGTAGTCTCTTATTTTTTTTCTATGGGTGTACAATATCATTCATTAGTATAGTACATTGTACTATTATACTATTGTACAATCATTACTAGACTTTGTGCCTGCACTTTCTGCCAATGTATACTACAGTATTATTTATTATTTATATTAAATTAATTAACTGTAGAAAATACTGTAGTTTATTATATATTTAATATGGTAAGGTTCAAAACATCTATGAATTCTATTACAGTTTACTACTAAAATATACTTAAAAAAACTTCACGTTTACAATAAGTCAATTTCTCATGCAGTCATAAAACACCTGTTTGAGATGTTGCCCACATGCAGCGACGAATTAAAATTAGCTGTTTTTTGTGTGTGTCTTAAATCAGAGCAAGGTGTTTTCTTTTGCAGAGAGAGAGAGAGAGAGAGAGGAAGAAAGCGAGAGAGAAAGAGAGAGAGAGAGAAAGCTGTTGGCAGCACGTCATCGTGTGATGCTCAAACACATTCACACCTCATCTTTTGGTCCTCCAGCATATTCTACCTTCTTGTCGCTCCAGCAGCCCTCGTTGTCTGCCTGAACTCTCACCCTGGTGGTCGGGAAATGTCAAAGAGAGGCCCGTGCCGCAGCAAGGGGGCGTTACGGGGGAAAACAACTGTCTTTATTGTTATATTTCCACGCAATTCACGTTTTCCTAGTCTTGTCACAACCATAAGCGTCAGAAACGACCACCGCGCCGACCGCCAAATCTTCTGGTGTAGCATCCGCCGCTGCTCGCATCCTTGATCTGTCTCGTCTCGTATCGCAATCGTTGCCAAACATGTGAGTAGCAACCGCAGCCGAATTGTTCTGCAGTAACCTAAACGTCTTTTCTTGCCTCTGGTACACCGAGAACCCGATCGCAATCCTGTTCTCATTCATGTCTTCAGTTCATGTGAATGTGATGTGTTTGATGCATGATAGTCACTACTAGCATCCAGCTGCAAACCGTCACTGTTGCACTGGATACAAAGGCTGTAACGTAGCGAGCCATCTCGTTGTACGCAGCAAGTGTGTTTGTGCTGGGTGACAGTGTTAGTTTAACTGGTTCCAGTTGTATACTTTGTGTTTCTGTCACAGATTTATGCAGCGTTTGTGCTATGCATTAAGTGCGCGCACATTCAAGTTACACCGAGATGCCGACCTGACATATTTGTCACAATACGCGTGCTCGGTAAAGCGATTTGGATGTACAATTCTAAAGTCAAAGGACAAAAAATTTTATTTTATAGGTTTTACATTCATGTGGTAATATGATACTTCGTGTGTTTTAAGATTGGATTGTTCAAAAACTGTTGGGGCAGTGAACCAGAGCAAGAGAGATGTGGCCTGATGTTATAAATTAACATGCGCATTCAGTGTAGATGAATGCACGTGGCATAAAATGTCAAATGCGTTTTGTACAAAAATCTTAATCACATGACACAGTTTTGTTTGTTGTTGTTGATTTTTTGGGGATGGTTTGCTTTTTATACTGTTTATGTCAGAGTATGTGACTCCATGTGAAGTACAATATTTCTTTTTTAATCCAAATTTATTGTTTCAGAATTTTTCAAAATATAGATAAAAGTCACAAACTATAAAAACAAACAGATGCCGTAAAAGTGGTGGACACATAAACAAGAATTTCATAGTTTGCCCAACAAAAGCTCTTTAATTTCTGCCCAGTTTTGAAAAGCAACAGCCATTGCTTGCCTTGGACAGCCATAAGAAGTTGTTAATATCAATATTTATCATCTGCATTTTAATATAGTTTAATTATGATATTATTTATTTGCATATGAAAGGTTTGTGAATGTATATAACTGATGCTGTATACCACCATCAAACTCTTTATTGTTATCATGCATGCTTAGTTTTGTAATCGTTTTGAAATATTCATAATGCTGTTGATTTTTCGATGGCTAAACATGGAGTCATGCTAATGTTTAGTAGTTTGTTTAACTTTTATTTCTAACTAGCAGGAGCAGCCTGCTCATCCTTCACGACTCTTAGCTTTATTTCTTCGCATCCTGAAATGTTAAGCTACATTTATCATTGAAGATTGTGACGGTTGTTTTATCAGTCCTTTCATGTAGGATGGTTCAGTTTCTGATTATTGAATCAATCCAGAACTGAATTTTGGGTAACACTTTATTTTACGATGTCTTTGTTACACGTTACATGTAATTACTATAGTATTAACAGTAAATTATGCATAATTACATGCATCTACCCCTTAACCAAACCTTAACCCCAATGTTAAGTACATGTTGTTAATCATGGATCACCCCAAAAGTAAAATTTGCTTAAATTAAAATCATTTACTCACCCTCATATTGTTATAAACCTGTACAAAATTTTTGTTTTCTGATGAACACAAGGAAGAAATTTTGAGGAATGTTTGTAAACAAACAGCCCCATTCACTTCCATAGTAGGAAAAAAGAATACTATAAAAGTGAATGGGGCTTATGAATGGTTTGGCCACAAACATTTCTCAAAATATCTTCTCTTGTGTTTAGCAGAACAAAGTAATTTATTAAGTTTTTTTACTTTGGGTGAACTATCCCTTTAAATGTATACACTGTTCGGACACCGTAAAATAAAGTTGAGCTTAATTGTGTTTAAAAGTTTTCTTTGGTGTTTATTGTTACCACACTTTGAACTTGTAATACCAAATTTGCCATGATTCCTAAACAAAAAAAATATCTTCATTCGAGCATAATCATTAAGGGTGGGTTTCTCAGAAAGGGATTATCTTAAACCAGGACTAGGTGTTAGTTTAATTAGGAAATATAACTAGTTTTAACAAACATGCCTTTAATAAAAACATTACTTGTTTGCATTTTGAGACAATACAAAGGGCACTGATGTATTTTAAGATATGTCATTGCAAGTTGTTTTCAGTTTGGACAGCTTTTACATTTATTTTAGTCTAGGACTAGTCTAATCCCTGTCTGGGAAACCGCCCTTATATTGCTAGGACCTAAAATTGTCTCACATGCACATCATATAGGCACCAGCTTAAAGCTGCTTTCATTTATGAATAAGATTATTAGTTTAAAGTAATTATGTTTAATTTATCCACTGGGATTTTGAAGCAACTCCATTCCCTGTGTTTTAATCACAGCACCACAGTAATGAACATTTTTGATAAAGAGGACAGTATACACAGAGGATTTTACGTTGACTCCTTTTTCTCTGCTTGATAGGAGAAATGAAACATTTGTGCACTGGGACTGGATGTTCTTACCAGCACAACCCACTTCCGCCATGACACCCAGCAGAGGATTCTGGGATTGACGCAAGCATCACTCCCACTGATGGCCAGGTGAGCATGTGTTAGTGACATTATTTTGTGTATTTTTTTACACTTAATGCATTTATTTGTTATTCTACATAAAAAAAATATGAAGCATAATCATGCTATTAATTAAAGGTCCAATTTGGGTTTTTAGTGGCATTTAGCAACCAAACGCGCTTTTTAGAACAGTTTGTTCGTTTAGGGCTACTGTTAAAAACATGATGTGACTTCCCATCCCAGTCACACGAAATTACGTACCAATAGTCATGTAAATTTTTGATTAGTTTTCATGATACTGTCACGAATTTCCGCTTTTTCGTGATCATATCACAAATTTCTGTTTATGTGTCATTGTCACGTATTGGTTACCCAACTGTTTTGTCCTAATTTCTTACCATTTTCGCTTCGGTTTAGGGTTAGATTTACATAAAATGACATCCTTACCCAAACCCACCCTAACGCCAGGCGACAAAAAAGGGATAGTTCGGCCAAAAATTATATTAAACCCATGATTTACTCACCCCCAAGCTGTCCGAGTTGCATATGTCCATCGTTTTTCAGACAAACACACTTTCGGATATTTTATAAAATGTTTTAGATCTTTCAGTTGATTAAATGTAATGTTACGGGGTCCAAGACCTTAAAGTCCAAAAAAGTGCGTCCATCCTTCACAAATTAAATCCAAACGGCTACAGGATGATAAACAAAGGTCTTCTGAGGGTAATCCGCGCGGTGTTGTTGTAGAAATATCCATATTTAAAACTTTATTAACGAAAATAAATACCTTCCGGTAGCGCCGCCATCTTAGACTCCTCTGTATTCAGGAGAGAGTATTAGCATAGTGTACGCACTTTTCTTAGTGACGTATGACAAATTCGGAGGGCGGGGGCACAGAGCAGCAGCAGAGTAGCCTCCGTAGGCTGCCTAAGCTCTCATCCTGAATGCGGACGCGACTAAGATGGCGGCGCTACCGGAAGGTATTTATTTTCGTTAATAAAGTTTTAAATATGGATATTTCTACAACAACACCGCGCGGATTACCTTCAGAAGACCTTTGTTTATCATCCTGGAGCCGTTTGGATTTAATTTGTGAAGGATGGACGCACTTTTTTTGGACTTGAAGGTCGTGGACTATGGGTGGACCCCGTAACATTACATTTAATCAACTGAAAGATCTAAAACATTTTCTAAAATATCCGAAAATGTGTTTGTCTGAAAAACGATGGACATATGCACTTCGGACAGCTTGGGGGTGAGTAAATCATGGGTTTAATATCATTTTTGGCCGAACTATCCCTTTAAAATTTTTAAAATATAAAAAAATAAATCTGAAATAAATTGTATAAACCAATACTTAAAGTCACATCCTAATGCAAACACCAAATCTAACCCTAAACCGAAGCGAAAATGGTTTGAAAATAGGAAAAAGCAGTTGAGTAACCAATACGTGACAGTGACATGTAAACAGAAATTCATGATACGATCACAAAAAAATGCAAAAATTCGTGACAGTATCCTAAAAAAGAATACAAAAATTACGTAATTACAGGTACATAATTTTGTGAGACTGTGTAGGACTTCCATGTAAAGGGACCAGCGGTGTATGTAAATAAAAATGGCTCATTATAAGGTAATAAAAACAATACAGTTCATTATGTAAGATCTTTATACACCACTGATAATATAGTTATATATATTATATTGCATTTCTGTCAAGAGATCCTTCTAAAAGTTACACAATGCACCTTTAACTGTTAATTTAATAGTTTTAATCATTTTGAATAGATATCACTATTACCTGCTGTTGACATACAATAAACCGATAATAAGGCAAGAGTTAACTTCTCAGAAGTTTTATCCAATGTTACAATCATCTTAACATTTACACATTTGGTGCACGCTCTAATCCATAATGACTCAAAATCATTTTTGTCAGTACCTGTATGTTCTGTATGTTCCCCGAGGACTGAACCCATGACCTCTGGCTACCAACAAAATGCTCTACGAATTGAGCAACAAGAACACTTGTAGCTACATTAACTTGTCGATTGTCCTAAGCCTATCAATACTGTTTTGTCCCTGTTTAAGGTTTCAGCTGGCCTGCTGAAGCTATGGGGAGCTGCTGGAGCTGTCTATACAGAGACGCTATCCAAGACAACCATCTCAACAAATTCAAGGTGAATTTCACAAGACACAAAAAACTACTGTAGCATTACTCGGTTGTATACAGTGGCACTGCAAGATTAATTTAAACATATTTATATACCATGCATTTACAGATTAATACTGTGTGTTACATAAATACCATATTACTTTTTATCAGCAATTTATTTTACTGTTCTGCATGTACATACTGTACTATGCGCTTACTGCGTATTCACTACAAACCAGCCCTGAACCTATAGTAACCCATATTAGGTGCAATAAAAGTACACTGTAGGTGCACATACTGTAAAATAAAGTGCAATCCAAATCTCCATACTTTTTTGATAGTTACATAGGTTATTTACACAGCAAATATCAACCTTAGCATTTGGGTCTATGCCTAACTGGTCATGTTGACAGGTGACTAATGTGGACGATGAGGGAAATGAGTTGGGCTCAGGAACAATGGAGCTCACGCAGACGGAGCTCATTCTGCACACACGTAAACGTGACGCCATCCGGTGGCCGTACCTTTGCCTGCGGCGCTATGGCTATGATTCCAACCTCTTCTCTTTCGAGAGTGGCCGCCGTTGTCAGACAGGACAAGGTAAGGTTGTTCTTACCCATCTGTTTGTTTATCCGTTCATCTGTCCAACTTTCCTATTCCTGATCTGATTTTTTCTCGGGCATGTTATGATAGGGATCTTTGCATTCAAGTGCTCTCGTGCGGAGGAAATCTTTAACCTCCTACAGGAGTTGATGCAGTGTAACAGCATCAATGTGGTGGAGGAGCCCATGATCATGACCCGGCCTGGGCATGCACCAGAGATGGAGATGCCTCGAACCCCACAGACACCCAACAGTGAGTCACAGGATTAAATATGGCTTTTATACAGCAGTCTTTTTAGTAGGGTTATGTAGCTTAGCTAATGATAAATATTGAATCTTAAGTCATCCATATTGTTTCATTTTTAGTGCAAAAACTAAAGTGCCTTTGTCACACACATTTACACACCTAGTCGCCTGCATTTGGATATTTTTACAGTCCATGTGTTAAATGTCTACTTTTATAACTTTATATATTCACTCACGTAAAGGATTATTAGGAACACCATACTAATAATGTGTTGGACCCCCTTTCGCCTTCAGAACTGCCTTAATTCTACGTGGCATTGATTCAACAAGGTGCTGAAAGCATTCTTTAGAAATGTTGGCCCATATTGATAGGATAGCATCTTGCAGTTGATGGAGGGCACGAAGCTCCAGTTCCACCACATCCCAAAGATGCTCTACTGGGTTGAGATCTAGTGACTGTGGGGGCCTTTTTAGTACAGTGAACTCATTGTCATGTTCAAGAAACTAATTTAAAATGATTCAAGCTTTGTGAAATGGTGCATTATCCTGCTGGAAGTAGCCATCAGAGTATGGGTACATGGTGGTCATAAAGGGATGACATGGCAACAGACCAGGCAACATTTTTCCAGTCTTCAACTGTCCAATTTTGGTGAGCTTGTGCAAGTTGTAGCCTCTCTTTCCTATTTGTAGTGAAGATGAGTGGTACCTGGTGGGGTCTTCTGCTGTTGTAGCCCATTCGCCTCAAGGTTGAGTGTGTTGTGGCTTCACAAATGCTTTGCTGCATACCTTGGTTGTAACAAGTGGTTATTTCAGTCAAAGTTGCTCTTCTATCAGCTTGAATCAGTCGGCCCATTCTCCTTTGACCTTTATCATCAACAAAGCATTTTCGCCCACAGGACTGCCGCATTCTGGATATTTTCTCGTTTCACACCATTCTTTGTAAACCCTTGAAATGGTTGTGCGTGAAAATCCCAGTAACTGAGCAGATTGTGAAATACTCAGACCGGCCCGTCTGGCACCAACAACCATGCCACGCTCAAAATTGCTTAAATCACCATTCTTTCCCATTATGACATTCAGTTTGAAGTTCAGAAGATTGTCTTGACCAGGACCACACCCCTAAATGCATTGAAGCAACTGCCATGTGATTGTTTGATTAGATAATTGCTTTAATGAGAAATTTGAACAGGTATTCCTAATAATCCTTTTGGTGAGTGTATATGTATAATTGACAGATTTAAAAGTAATTTTCTATCAATATTTAGATTTTATTTTAAGTAAAAGATATGAATGCGGAAAAGGAACTTGTCACCATTTGTTTCAGTTTTAACACCTTTAATTTCAATAATTACCATGTAAGTTTCACAAAATGCCTTCCAAGAAAAATGTATTCTAAAAATATATAAACATACAAATATGTCAAATGAAAGAACAGACCCTCTGCTTTCAAACAAACAAACAAACTGGGAAAAAACATTTCATCCAATCTATATTTTACTATACATCTATACATTTTCTCTGCTTATAAACTCTTAAATACGAGTATTTTTCTTTAAAAAAGCTGAAATAATTGCATTTTTGTGGAGGAATTTTGTTAGAGATCAGATTCAGAATGATTATCAAAACATACACAGAGTTTATAATTAGTAAATAACTTTTTTTGCCTCAGTTTTTTCATAAATTGGGTAAGTGCGTTATTACAGGCTTACATAAAAATTCATCAGCAACACGTTTTTCTATGCAAATGTTTTCTCTTAATTGACGAGATAACTCGTCAATGGCGGGGAAAGAGTTAATACTACCTGCTCATGTGTATTATGCTTTTGTCTGTGTGTGTAGCCCCTGGATTCCCCATGCAGGGTTTTCCTAATGGATACCCAGGATACCCAATCAGTGCAGACTCATCTCAGCCCTCTCTCACCAACGACCACAGACACAGTCTCATGGGATTGGATGACCAAGTAAATACACCAAACACCTGCCTGTGCAAACTTGCAAACACACACACACACACACACACACACACACACACACACACACACACGCACACGCACACACACGCACACACACGCACACGCGCGCACACGCGCGCACACACACACACACACAGTCAGGCACATATGGTTTACAATTGTTATAGACGCAATGCATTTTATATGTTACAAAATGTATATTCTATTTACTTAACCTACCCAAGTCCCTATCCATCACCTGTACCAACACCTGTTAGTAGTTTTTATCCATGAAAAAGTACCATTAAGTATGTTTTTTAAGTCGTTCAGTTTATGGGGACATAAATATGAAATATTAAAATGTTCTCATAACAATCTACTCATCATTATTCCATTTAAAATCTATACGACTACTTTCTTCAGTTGTTTATAATTTTACCTGATCACACTATCGCGGCTTATTTCTGCGATAACAACCTGCTGTCTGTACTAGGGATGCACAGATACCACTTTTTTGGAATACGAGTACGAGTACTTGCATTTCAGTACTTGCTGATACCGATTCCGAGTACTTAATAAAAAAACATGATTTCAATTTACAGGTAACAGCTTTAGTCATATAATTTAACAAAAAAAAGGACTAGTTTTCCAGTTTGTTGTAAACTCTGCCTCTTTGGACAACACAAGAGGCATTAACCCCTTACATGCCGCTCAAACATAGACATTTCTCAAACCGTGGTATCGATTCCAGGTATCGGGGGACTTTTAATGAGTACGAGTACTTTAGAAAATGTGGTATCGAGGTTGTTTATAGTGGATGTTTGAAGTCAGCTACCCTCAAGTTAGTGCACACAGTTAGTGAACACTAAAACTTTTAGTTTAAGTAACTTATATAACCCAACAAGTTTTTTTATTAAAATGTTGAAACAAGTAATTATCATGTAATCGAATGCAATGACATTCATACATTTTTAAATGTGGCTCAAATACTTAAAGGCTCAAATTGCAAGCAACACGTACAGTCTGTACTGCTACAGTTTTATAAAATATGAAACCAATTTGCACCTTTTTCCATGTGTTAAATATGTTCATAACACCTTGTCCAGGCAATCAATGTTCTGCTTATCGTAAATAGCAGCTAACCAATAAACTGTCGTCCCTTTTTCCCAGACACATACGTACGTGAATACAGTGGGCATGGAAACTGACCTCTCTAGCCGTCACTGCGTCCATTCCTTGCCAGAAGTGCGGCCCACCACCTACCCAGAAACCTCAACCACCACCACTATTCGTGGAGGGGGCCAAGTCCCGGGTCAGCCCGGCATGCATTGCTGCCCCCTGGACGACCCCCACAAAGACCCTCAGGTCTTCCTCCAGCCCGGAGCACAGGAGGTTAAGTTCATGTTGGGTCCCACGCCAGCACAGCGTCACTTAATGGAGAGAGACAGGGGCCGCCTTGTCTCTCACCCTCTTCGAGCGCCAGACGGTAGCTCAGAAACAGAAGGAGAGGAGACTCCGTCCGTACACATGTGCAACACGCACTCCTATCACCATTGCCACCATCTAATGCACCGACACCCGAGTATGGAGCCGTGCCCGGAAAGCCAGCTAACATACGAGAACATCAACGGACTTCGAGGGGTGCGCAGACAGAGGCTGAGCCCGAGCACCGTATCGCAGTCACAGTCTCTGGGCTCCAGTAGCAGCAGCAGCACCACGGGCGATTCCCGCACACACACGCATCCGCACTCCCTCCCGCTCACGCACACACATCCTTCCTCACTGCCCCCGCAAGGATACGGCTTTGACCGGGGAATGGGTGTGGGTGGTCACCGGCGCACTGCGTTGCTCAATTACGAGAACCTGCCGTCACTCCCCCCGGTCTGGGAATACCGTGCACTTCAGCGCGAAGAAGAGGAGGATCAGGATGAAGATGAGGATGAGGACGAGTATGAGGAGGAAGAGGAGGAGGAGTACGACGAGTATGAGTATTCCGAAGGGCCCACGACACCAAACGGATATCATCAGGAGAGCGGAGGCGGGATTCATCGTGATGCTCTGCAGAACTACGTCAACACCGAACAGGTGGGTAAACATAAAAATGTATATGTAAAAAATTAAGGGCGGAAAAATACTTTTTTACATTAATTTTTATAAAACGTAATCCAGTACTGAATTATTGGGACACCTGCTTGGGTATTTTTGTAGTATTTGATACAAAAACCATAGTAGTGTTTTTTTTGTTACTTTTGTTATTTGTCGGCATTCATTAACGCTCAGCTATTTATAGACTGTACAAACACTTGAGATACATTTACCTACAAACTTCAATCCCATACAGCTACAGCCTCCTACGCGTCTCCGTCACGCTTGCCAGCCCCACCCTCACCCACCTGAGAGGTCCAACCGTGTTTTCAACTTTGACTTCAGACGTCAGCGAGCGGGACGTGGCAGTGGCACCTGCGAGCAGTACGGTCGTCACCCGCCTCCTCCCCCCTCCCGCCAGCTCAACTACATCCAGGTGGACCTGGAGGGTGAACCCTCCGGCTGCTCGGGTCACGGGGGAGGGGCCCCGGTACCGCAGAGACCGCCTCCCCTCAAACGCGGCATGTCTGCTGCGGCAGCCGCGGCACCGCCCACCCGTCGTGGAGAGTGTTACGCCGTGATCGACCTGAAGAAGACAGCAGCCATGTCTAACCTGCAGAAGGCCCTGCCTCGGGATGACGGAACGTCACGGAAAACCCGCCACAACAGCACCGACTTGCCTCTGTGAGAGGGAAAGGGACGGACAGAGAAAGAGAGTTACGAGGTATGACAGGGAAAATGAAGGAAATAGAGTTCTGGTGGTACTTTCCTCTCATTGTCTACACTTTACTCTCACACTCATACCAACTGCTGCTTGATGATAGTAACTGAAATTGAGCCAAGCATTAAGAGTTTAATTTTATTTCGTTTTTCTCACGTTGTCTGTGGGAGGTTATGGAGATGACACTTATCACCGTGGTTTTAGGTTGCCGTCTGGGGCCAAAGAATTTGGTGCAGTAATAACCACCCTTCATTCAGGAAATAAGTTTATGCGTAGTGTTTCTATTTTTTAAAGTCAAAGTGTCTTAATTCTTTATTTTTAAGTATAATTTTATAAATTATAGGGTTAGTTGACCCAAAAACGACAATTCTGTCCACTCATCATCGTGTTGTTTAATCATTTTGTCTTTTAGTATGGGACACAGAAGTAATAGTTTTAAACTAAGTCGCTCTTCTGCACACACACAAAACAGAAAAAATATAACCGCTATCAAGCTCCACAAAGAACAATAATTAATATAAAGAGATAATATAAAGCTCATATTTTTGTCTTTTTTAAAGCTTGACAGCGACCTATACAGGAAAACAACATATTTTGAGTAACATAAGGTTAATAAATGACAACATTTTCCTATTTACTTCACGGTATATGCTGTCACAGTATTATTTTCACTCTTAAAAATGATGGGTTATTTTCAACCCAGCTTTGAGTCAATAAGGGACAAACACAACATGTTGAGTTGTAATTTAACGTATTTGTTTTAACCCAAAAATATTTAACCCAAAGGCTCGGTTTGTCTCTATTTGACCCAACGCTGGGTTGAACATAACCCGGCATTTTTTAGAGTGTTATGTTTGAGCAGAATAGACTGCAAATAAATGACTTTCTTACTTAGTATTTTGTCTTGTTTTCAGTTAAAATATCAAAATATTCTTAAATCAAGATGCATTTTCTTGATCAGCAAAATGACCTAAAAAAATAAGTATAGTTTTAAGACAACATATATATAATTTAAGTGAATGTGTGCTTAAAAGAAACAAAATATAATTTGCCAATGAGGTTTGTAAACATTTTTCTTGAATTAACTATTTAAGCAAAAAAAGGACACTTATAATCAAGATTTTTTTCTTATTCCATTGGCAGATTTTTTGGCTTGTTTTAAGTACAAATTCACTGACATTATATATTTTTTGTATAAAAACTAGACTTATTTTCTTAAGCCAGAGATGGCTAACGATTAATCGCGATTATTCTATAGCAGAATAAAAGTTTTTGTTTACATCATATGTGTGTGAACTGTGTGTAATAATTGTGTATAGAGAAATTGATATATATTTAAGAAATGTTTACATGTGTATATACATTTTATGTAGAATTTATATAATATATAAATACTTAATATATAAATATATATTTTTTCTTAAAATTATACATGCATGCGTGCATATTATATATACATAATTATTATAAACAGTTCACACACATAATATGATGACAACAAAAACTTTTGTTCTGCTTTAGATTAATCACGATTAATCGTTAGCCATCCCTAAGAAAATGCATCTTGATTTAAATTTTTTTGGTTATTTCTACCGAAAACAAGTCATTTTTTTGCAGTGTAGCTTTAAAACCACCAAATTATTAAAATATTACAACACATGAAAAAAAGTTACTTATGGAACTATAATTTATTAAACTTTTCATTATGATTAAAATATCCAGCATACTTTCATGTTGTCATATTTAGTTCCCAGCCTATGTGTAACTATATGGAGGCTGCTGCACTGCAAAAAATGACTTTCTTACTTAGATTTTTACTGAAAACAAGACAAAAATACTCTCAAAATTCTTAAATTAAGATGTATTTTCTTGATGAGCAAAATGACCTTGGAAAATAAGTCTAATCTTAAGACAAAAAAGATCAAATTTAAGTGAAGAAAAATTTCTTGAATTAAGTGTTTATGAAAAAAGTTAACTTATTTCAAGAAAATTTTTCTTATTACATTGGCAGATTTTTTCGCTTGTTTTAAGCACTAATTATTTACTTAAAGGAACAGTATGTAAGAAATTTATATCAATGAATCATAAAATGGCCCTGATGTGTCACTAGACATTAAAAAATAATTTTAATTTCAAATACTTATATCACTGACAACAGTGGTCTGGCCAGGATATTGTCATTTAAAAAGCGAAGTTGCAGCCCTCAACTGATGTTTATGTTGTCATGTTGTGTATTGGCCTCCAGTTGTGTGATTGCAGGACCAGTTTTAGCCACAAGTTTTGTTATTGCAATACCAGTTTTGACCACAATCCTACATACTGTTCCTTTAAAGTTTATATTTTTTGTCTAAAAAAAATAAAAAGATATTTTTACTGAAAACAAGACACACTAAGTATGAAAGTCATTTTTTTTGCAGTGAGGCTTTTGTTTACTATTTGAATGCCACAAGAAATGTGTAGATTGAAATTGATCAAATTAATTCAGTTTGCACTCAAATTGTAACTGAGCTCCTTACACAATTCACCACTGAGCCATGTTTAAATAAAGTTTACATGATTTAAAGTCATTATTCTTAAAGAGATTAGGAAAGATCTATAAAGAGACCATCTAAGCCAAACAAAACGTAGGGAAAGAGATATTAAGTCTAGATTAAACTTTGGCTCTTCGCAGCATTGCTAATCCTGTTTTTTTTTCATTATGTCTTCATAATGTTTTTTAGCAGTTAGAACAAGATTAAGTATTATTGTTTTTCACTTTTTCCAAAATTTGGTTCTTTTTGATTGAAAGAGAATTTTTCTATACAAATTCTATACAAAGTTGGCACTTGTGCTGAAAAGTAAGTGAACAGATATTTTCTATTACAAAAATAAATAAAAAACTCAGTTTAGGATATCTAGAGAAACTTCACGTAGATAAAGTTTATAAAAGGACAGAACTGCCATTGTCACATCCTATCTCATTGTCACAAGTGAAAATTCTTTCTAAGAGTGTATTTATGTACTTCTGTGTTTTGTAAAGCTAAGTGAAGTACCATCAGATGTAAGAATGTTAATTATTTTTTTATATCTTAAAAAAATATCATGCGGGCAAAACATATTTATTTAATTTAAAATATTTATTTATCTCACTGTCTGTTGATATATGTATTCATGTATTTATTGTTTGCTGTTTGAATTATTATAACTAAGTGTAAGTAACGTGTTATTAGATTTATTTATTTTTAGAGATACCAAAGGTGGTATGAAAAAAAATCTACCTTGGTATACTTTTTTAAACTGCAATTTCATGTTGAATAATAACTTTATTTGAACATATTGTGCCAAAAATATTATTATATCACTGAACTATGTGCCATTGGTAAATGTTGAATTTTAGGGCTAACAGTCAGCAACACATAAAACACAAATGCAGCTGTTCTTAACAATTACATCATGATCATTTCAGGGCTTTATTAATATTTTGTCTACAAGTACATACAAATCAACGTATTCCCAGTCAATTCCATTCAGTATCATTCCAAATGACTTAAAAATTATATTTAGCAGGCTTAAACGTTAGCAGTGTTTTCACTGAAATTTCAAAAATCAGCTATTTTTGTAATACAGTAGATGAACAAGTTGGTGTTTTTATTCTTTGCTATCATATGGTTGTTAACACAACCCCGAAAATGTGTTAGCAACAATACTGATGTAGCTACAGTATAGATTTCTGAAAATATTGCTAGGGGTCTGAACGTAAATATAGACCCAGTATTTCAAACTCTCACTGGCAGCCATATTGTTCTGAGTGCAGGGCCTTATGTATTGCACATAAACTTAATATAAGTAATTTAAGCTTATTCATATGAAATATCTAATGTTAGATGATTCGTTCTTGCTATTTGAAATGTCTCCATATCAAAGTTTTTTAGCGAAGTCGTGCCACAAGTCCTGTCGTACTTGGTATCTCTAAAATCGTGTGCTAAAATCACAATTAAACAACACTTAAACCTGACATCAACGGTACCATAATGCCACTTAAATTACAAAAAACCCACACAATTTTTTAAAGGTGGTTTCAGCTATGCACACTATAGAGCCCCTTCCCCAGAGAATCGCCAGTCTTTATCAATTGATGATTGGTTCTTTTAACTTGAAGGCGGGACTTCCTTCTCCACAGCCGCCATGTTGAGCATTGCATTGTCCCCCTATAGATTTAAATGTTATAAGAGAAGCCATAATTGAAAGATAATATTTTAAGGATTATAGGTCCAGTTAGCTTAGACTAATAATATGCGATTCATTTATTTTTATCACCAAAATGTTCAAATATAAAAAACTAAAATGATCTTATTTACGACAGTATCATTTTGAGAGCCTTGCAATTCAATACAATATTGCTGCCAAAAATGAAATCCAAATCAAATCAACATATTACACTCACAATCACACACACTTATTGTACTTTAAGAATGCGATGATGAACTATTTGGACACTTTTAGACACTTTTCAGAGGATCAATCTAGTTTTTAACATCTATATTTTGGTATTGTGGTATGATAAACATTTTGCAATAACAGCTAATGGAGTCATATTAATATTTGTTTGCGTCGTTCGATAACGTGTGATTCTGTACGAGTCACGGTTGTGTGTGCGTTCGGAAAGGACTGGATCACCAGTAGGTTTACTGTCTTTCTCAGGCCAATCTTAATGTGTATTTAAATAAGGCTTAAGAGAAAAAAAACCTAGTTGAGAGAACTCGATTGTGCCATAAGTGATTTTCGTCCACTATTTGAAAATAACGTGTAGCTATAGTTGAATTTTACAGGTATAGTAGCACATACTAACTAGAATCATGTGTTGCATTTGATTGTGTGAGGTCGCTTTGGAGTGTAAATGCTTTTTGTTTGTTTGTTTGTTTGGCTGTGTTTTATATCTTGCGTACACATTATCATCAGGGTAAATCTGAAAAGCCCTTTGATGCATTTCGGTTACATCTTAAACACAGGTTAACTGCACTGAAATTGTAATGGGGTGAGCAATCGTCTTTGAAAGTACTGTAAATCCCTGTGTAAAATCATACTTCTTCTAGAGTTTAGTAATGCACTTATCACCTTATCTTTTCGTTTTGATCTCGTCCATTGAGTCAGCTTATCATCCTAGCCTGGGATGGTAGTCCACCTGAAAAGGGTTTTGCAGTAACCTGAATATTGAACGACCTGTCCTATTGGCGGTATAATAACATTGTCGTAATGAAGCTTAGATGAAGCTTAATGACTGCGATGTATTGTAAATTAATGTGAATGTGTCTCAAATGTGTCAAGAGTTCAAGAGAGAGCGGCCCATGCACGGACTCTGTACCGGAGACTGCGTTTCTGAAGCTCCTCGCGCTCTCTTACTCTCAAACTGTTTCATTTCTCTCTGTATGAATGTACCACACAGAGATGGACTTGTAAAATGCTCAGATGAGGTGATTTACACTCAATGTTTCTATCCCCTCCCCGATGAAAAAATGTGTTAACGTTCCTGTTTTGTCTCGGAAATTCCGATTTCAATCCGATTTTTTGATTCTGTTTCTTTCTATACGGTATTTACATTTTCTTGTAAGTATGTAATTCTGTGTATGTACATAACATATATGGGTATGCGGTCAGCTTCTCCTGTGTTCGTTTGTGTTGGCGCAACAGACACTACTTTTGCCACAGCCATTTGTAGAAAGAGCAACGCCTTGACGGTCATTCCATTAGATGGACATTGCAGTCTCTATAAACAGATCAGACATCTCCTATAGTCTCTGTTGAGGTTGCAGTCGCAACCCTTCCCCATTCTTACAACGGAAGCAGGCATGCCCCATGTTGAATGTTATTTTCAGTCATATAAACTTTTGAAGAGAAAGGCTTGTATAATAAAAATGAATGTGATTAAATGTAATGTCAACATTAAAAATGCAAATGTAAAAATGTGTTTGCTCTGATACATGTCTGAATAGATAGATAGATAGATAACAGTGGCGGCTCGTGACTGCTCATCTGAGGGACGCCAATTCAAAATAAGTGTTCAGAGTGTCGTGTGTGTTGCCTGCGTTTACAAAATATGTGTTTGTTGCGTCATGTAAACCATGTGCATCACGTGTTTTGTCAAAAACGCTTATGATAAGAGACGCTCACGTTCACAAAATACACGCAAGACACTAACTTAACACTAAACTCTGATTATGCGTGAGATTATGCGAGCGTCTCTTTTATCATAAACCCTTTAGATGCATCTGCAACAGGCACTTGTTTTGACAAGTCACGTGATGCACAAAGGATCTCTCGACGTGCAGAACACATATTTTGAAAAAAGGAACCACACACAACGGGCTACATACATGTTGTGACAAACTTCGTATTGAGCGCCCTCGAAAAAAATAAGTCACCGGCCGGCACAGATAGATAGATAGATATGAATGTGCACTTGTACCTTGACCTAAACACAAATAGTTATATGACACCACCATGTGGCCATATATTTTTAAGACCAAAACACAAACAATACCAGAGATTTTGTTTTATGAAAACTGAAAGTTTATTGTAATAAAATGACTGTACAAAAATGAACCAGAAAATGCCTTAGTTAGGCAAAGTCACTCTGAGAATTTTAATGTCATCCTTAGGACGGTCCTGACTATTCGTTTCAACCATGCCAATACGATTAAGAACACCCATGCCCTGGCACACTCTGCCGAATATACTATGTTTGCCATCCAGCCACTGTGTAGGAGCCAATGTGAGGAAAAACTGGCTTCCGTTTGTATCGGGCCCTGCATTGGCCATCGCAAGAATTCCAGCTCCTACAAAAAAAAGTGGAAATACATTTTTAGCAATTTCCAAGCTTGTGAAATATGTTTCAGCAATGAAATGCTCTCCACTGTTGTTTTCCAAAATATTCAAATTATGCTGAGTTATTATTTCTTATCCTACTCACCAGTGAATTTCAATTCTGGATGCAATTCATCCTCAAATTGCTTGCCATATATAGATGCACCTCCACGACCTGCAGACGTAAAGGCTTATAGGTAATGCTAAACAAACCATACCATTGAATAACCGGATCTCTATTATTTAAAGTGGACATTTCACAAGACTTTGTTAAGATGTCAAAGAAATCTTTGGTGTCCCATATGTGGAGTACATGTGTTAAGTTTTAGCTCAAAATATCATATACTTTAAATACATAATTTATTATAGCATGTTAAAATTGACACTTTGTAGGTATTTGCAGAAATGTGCTACACAGTGTTGTGGTTGGATAGTACAGATTAAGGGGCGGTATTACCTCCTTCTGACATCACAAGGGGAGCCAAATTTCAATGACCTATTTTTTTACATGCTTGTGGAGAATGGTTTACCAAAACTTACTTACTGGGTTGATCTTATTCACATTTTCTAGGTTGATAAAAGCACAGAGGACCCAATTATAGCACTTGAACACGGAAAAAGTCAAATTTTAATGGCATGTCCCCTTTAATGTTACTCAGCATTCGATATTACTCGAACACGAATTCCTTACTGATTATACTACTGCAAACCTATTTATGGTTTTGTGTGATATAGGTACCAACATGTATTCACTGTGGTTAAATTCTTTATTTGTTTATCATCAACACTGAAGTAAAAAAAAAATATAATCTCAATTGGAGTAAACATTGGGCTTAGCAGACTTTTCTGTGCTCAAACTGCAATTCGAACGTTTAAAGATCAAAACAGGAGCATTTTAAAAAGGACGTTATGTAACACACGACCCTCACCTGTTGCAGTTGGATCGCCCCCTTGAACCATAAAGTCTTTGATGATGCGGTGAAACTTGGTGTTGGTGAAATATCCTCTTCTCCCCAACTCTGCGAAGTTTTTGCACGTTTTTGGCGCGTGGTTCCAGTACAGTTCTAGCACGATTGTTCCCATACTGGTAAGAAAATGTAAAGATGATGGTAACTTCTGGAATAGGTTAAAACCTGCTCCATATTATCTAATACAGTCACTTGTTGTAGACTAGACCGTACTGTATTAGATATATATACATTTTGTATCATTTATACGAATAGTAACAACAATCACAGCTTTGCCATTTAACGTTAATTAGAGTCGATTCATTCATTCATATACATGCACATTTCGACTCACGTAGTCTCCAACGATACTGTAGGGGGTTGCCACGAATCCGGTGGTATGCCAGCCATGTTTGCTGAGCAACTAATAATATTTTTGAAAGAGAATATATTAATTTTATTTTTAAATGTGTCCCTGGCGTGATAAGGAAGCTACCGATCAAGTTTCCTCGTTGTTGCAAACAGCGGAACGCATGACGTTGATGTTGCCATCTAGTGGACTGGATGATAAAATCATGTTGCATTTTGTCTTTCCATACTGTGTAGAGATTAGTAATACTACTAGATAAAGTGTGGGATCCAGCATCTGTTTGGCATTTTTATTATTTAATATATCTAAAGATAATTTAATAAAGTTTATTATATATTATATATCAATTTTAATTTATTGTACAACTAAAGATAATCTAATAAAGTTTATAAATTATGTATCAGTTATTATAATTATTTAATACAACTAAAGATAATATAATACAGTTTATTATAAATTATATATCAATGTTTTTATCAGTTTTATCAAGTTGATTTCACATTTTTTAATAGGATATTTGAAGCAAAAGTATAATACTTTACTTATACATCATGTACTCATGAGCTTGCATGAATTTTGTGCAAAACGTGATCTTATCCCTGTATGATTCAATTTTTTTCCAAAAAGCATCTTGGTTGATTCAGTGGGGGAAAATGTTGACCTTTTATACAAATAAGTTGCCTTGGTCACTGGCACAATTTTGCCTATATTTGATTAGTGACCTAGAAAAACTAGGCCTACATGATCTTTCTTCGTTTTACTATTCATTTTACATTCATTTGTTACATTTCTCTTTGTTTTAAACTATTTCCAGGTTTAAATCAGGACAATATGTCTACAAATAACACATATTGGTATTAAGACACAAAGTATACTTGAATGTAATTAATTTTTATTGCTTTTATTTGAGTGAAATACATGGTAAGTTTACATGCAGTATACATATAAGAATACAAGAATGAAACAATATGACAAAAAAAGGCTCAAAGAAATATTTTTTTAATTATACCATAAAACAAAACAATCAATGAACTGATTGAAAAAACTGCATACTTTTGTAATCATACTAAACTCTGTTTAAAACATGAACTAAATGAAAAAATATATATGTTTTTGTATATCAGTGTAGATGGAGAAGAATAGAAAATATGTCGATCAAATTCCTTGTGATTGATGGCATTACCAGGCAGTATTAGACAATGTATCAACATCTAAACTTGCCTGGTAAGGCACAAATCAAAGGATTTTACTGCAGCGGAGAGGCAGAAGATCATGTGACTGTAGGAGAGACAGAAACAGACATACAGTACAGAGAATGACAGAATTAGAGTGTTTGTTTATATTTCAAAGAAACGATCTTAAAGGAAACGTCTGATATTAGTGAAGAATACAGCAAGCAAAGTCACGGCTTCACAGTAAACCCAAAGGATCAGCCAAAGATGGAATAAGTTAAGAAAGCTAGTTAGACAAAACCATATTGACCCTATAACATTTACATTACATTAAGCCAAAAAATCTTTATAACATTGTATAAATTATAAATTTAAGTGCTTTACTGTGTTTTTTTGTACCCTTAGCTATATGAAAACTGTCTGAATGGGTTTTAAATCCTTTCAACTTCAATCATCTTTAATATTTTACTTCCTCTTTAACACAATAAATGGAGTAAGTGAACCATGTAGGAGCGGATCGTTCAAATACTGTTTTTCTCACACAGATCTCAGATGTCATGCACACAATACGACACAAGAAAGACAGGATGAACCCATCATTCACTTACACATAATAGGGTGTGTGAGTGTGCAGGTATTACTTTTGTCACATTCATGCAGGCATTTCTGCGTAACAGGGTGGGGTTAGAATCGGGAATCCCTTGATGATAATGAGATAAAGTTAAAATAAGCATATGCACGGACTTCTCATCCTCATCTGGTTTTTATTTACTCTTTATTTATTGTATTTATTCTAATAGGGGATCCTGCAATGTTGTCTATTGATGGTGGTCTTTCTGGGATATCGTATTGCAACTTGGCAAACAAAATGTTTTGGGTAATGATGCCACATAATCAGAATTCCTTGAATTATTTTGAAAGTGTTTTGGATTCAACTAAATGCACTTTTGGTGTAAAAGCAACCAGAATGCATCGTTACCAGACAGTGTTAGAATCTCAGTAAACAGCCAAACACTGTCAGGTAAGATGTACCCTAGGGGCGATGAAAAAACTCCCTTGACATCATCCAAAATGAGGATGAATCTGAAGTATGAACATATGACATACTTTCCATTGTGGTTTTGTATTTGTGTGTATTTGCATAGTTTGCTTGTCCACACCCAGATGCAAAGTGATTTCAACGATGCGTGCGGATGACCATCTGCATCATTACCAGGCAGTATTAGAGAAACAAATAACATCCAAAACTGCCTCGTAAGATGGAGATCAACATCCAAATAATCCATTCAAATCGTTCTTGAGGGGCTTGTCCACATCTTTTTGATCCTTTAGTGTGGTGTTTGTTAATTATTATCCTTTGGTCGCCATCTTTTATAGCTTGATATATTTCTTATCTTGTGACAGAACTGAAACCTTTTTATGTAAGCATATTGCTGTTCATTTCCAATCATATGTAACTTTACAGTACAGTACCATGTCATGTTAATCGATGCCCTGGCATCTGTCTCCCTGGCAACCGTAACCTCGGAGACATCACTAGAGAACCACTGACCTGGGAGACTTAAACTAATTAGTTGCTTCTTCATCAAAACAAATTGTGTCACCTTCCAAATCCCATTTCAAGTAACTAGGTGTCAATGAAAGCGCTTAGTCATGCTAATCAAAATGGCTGATCTTTTGTCACTTACACCTGAGCGTTCACCTGACTGACCTCTCACCTGTACGGTAGATGAGATTGTAGAAAGCAAGCTGACAGAGAGTTATTATGTTTTGCCCATATGAGCCGTATAATTGTGTGCGGGATGTAATATGGGTGTGTGTCTGTCGCTTTATATATATCTTTATACACACCCTTTCAGATAAAAGGATTTAAATGATAAACTGTATTGTCTGTACATATTTATATATAACATTATAACACACTGTTTAAAATTTCATTTCTTTAAATGCTTTGCATAGAAAATGTATTCTCTTTCATGCCCCTTTGTGTTGAACTGATCAAACAGGTTTGACATATTACGGAAGTTAAAGTTAACATGCCGGGCATCCATTAAAATTGTTTTATGCCTGATCTTAATGAACTCACACTTGAATCAAATGATTTTATACAAAATATTATACATTATTCAATTCATAGCTACTTGAGAATGATATGAATAATAAAAAACATAAAAATATAATATATATATATATATCATATCATTTTTATGTGACTTTATCTGACTTGCTTAAAGCAGTTTAAAGCAGCATTTTCATTATATCTTTAAGCACTATTAAACACATACAGAAATGTTTACAGTGTTTCCAATTGAATTACTTTAAATTGATGAACTTAAAACCAAAATAACCAGTTACCCTATCAATTCCTGTTGCGGTCATTCAGTATGGAGTCATGGACAAGAGATGCCATTGTGTCGCAGCGCTGCTTTAGCTGAAGATCACTTCCTGTTCTTTCCATTTGTAAAAGCTACGATTGCTTCTTCGATGTTTGACCGAACCTCTCGAACCCCAAGTTCATGAAGATGCAGGTGAAGAAAATACAATACGATTGGATTCTCAGACACTAGAAACACAATCTCCTAAAGCTCCTCAAGCGAAGAAACTGTTCCTACAAAACATCTAGGTTTTCAGGTACACCTTGGAGCCCTGCCCAGGTGTCATTTTTACACTGTGACCAATCCTCGGTCTTCTTCTATGAGCAGGTGTGTCTTCTGCTCTGTGATTGGTTAGTTCAGTGTGGCAGGGCCTCTGGGTTTCTGAGTACACATATGAGGCAAGCGTTTAACCTTCAAAAAGACCACGCCTAATACTCAGTGTCTCTTGTTCTGGGTCAATCTTTAGAGCTTTAGTCAAAAATGATCCTCCTTCCCTCTTTATTCAATGTTCACTGTTTTAATAATGTTCATTGTATAGTTTTATAAATAGATTATTGGGAATCAGTCATTTAACAAAACTGTGTTTACGGTTCTACTTTTAATATGTTTACACTGATAATAAACTACGATCAGGGCAATAAATAAATACCTCTTAACAGGAGAAACGAAACTAAATGACCAACTGACACATTACTTTGTTTATTTTTACATATTTAAATCTTTTTGCATGTACTTTACATAGAAAGCCTGTAAAAATAAATGCATTTCTAACACATAAGAATTTAAGGGATAAACTAAATGTTTGAGAATAATTATGTAGTTATTTTTAACTTATGAACTTCTCATGACCGATGTATCCTTTAGTTGAGAAAACATGAATATGAATCGTGTTCCTTTTGAGATTCAATCAGTTTAACTATTACATTCAATCTGGCCTACAAGTTTAACTTGTAAAGTGAGATTGTGTTCTTGTTTTATAATTTTATAGTCAATAAGACTGTCACTACTAATATAATTCAATAAGAAAATTATTGAATTAAGTAATTTATTGTCATGTGGACAAAGTACATTGAAAAACCACTACATACAACACAGATTACAATCGATAGCACGGCTAAACACACAAAATATGGACACTGTAAAAAATTCAGCATTTTTGTCAAATATTATCAAATATTGTTTATGTTGCATTAACTTAACAAATTAAGTTAAACAATTTCAACTTGTTTTTATTAGTTATGTCAAGTTAATTTTACTTTTTTACAGTGTCAAATAAGGTAACAAAATAATTGCTGGACAAAAAGTGACAAGAAAATAAGTGAAAATAATGACTCATGGAATTGCAGAAATAATAAGAAACTCATACGTTAAGGGTTAAGCCTATTTATTAAACTTTGTCCACATTTAATACTAATAAAATACATCTCTTTTTTATTTAGAAAAAAGTACAATAGAAAAAAAAACCCATATAGGATAAGGAACAAATGAAGCCATGGGAAAAATAAAATAGAGTTCATATAGATAGAGTATCAAAAAACAATATTTTAAAGCATAAAACAATGTAAGGGTCTTTAGAGCCTTCTTATTAAAATAATCTTTAAAGGGATAGGTCACCTTAAAATTAAAATTCTGTCATCATTTACTCTTCCTCATGTTGTTCTTAACCTGTATGAATTTCTTTTTTCTGATGAACACAAAAGAAGATATTTTGATAAATGATGGTAAACACACAGCAGATAATGACCATTGACCTCCATAGTAGGAAAAAAAATATTTTAAGTATTGTGATAAATGATTAAGAAAATATTTTGAAATATAATGGTAAGCACACAGTTGGCGGTACCCATTAAATTCCATCATATTTTTTATTCCTACTATGGAAGTCAATGGTCACTCTCTGCTGTGTGTTTACCAACATTTCTCAAAATATCTTCTTTTGTGTTCATCAGAAAAAAGAAATTCATACAGGTTTAGAACAACATGAGGATGAGACAATGATAACAGAATTTTCATTTTAAGGTGATCTATCCCTTTAATACTGCTCATATAAAGCTTTATCTCAGACAACAAAATAATAAAATTTGGTTTCTTATTTGTAAACCATACAAATATTTTTTGCTATTAAACCTTTAAAATATTCCAACCAGTCTCTTTTTTTATTCATGTGGTGTGTGTACGAAATATCAGTACTCTTAAAAAAAATAATGGTGCTTAAAACGTTCTTCACAGAGATGCCATATAAGAACCATTTTTGGTTCCCCAAAAAATATTATGTAAAGGTTCTTGCATTCTTTAATACCTTTTTATATTCTAAAGAACCTTTTTTAAAAACACAAAGCAAAAGAAAAAAAAAATCTATGGCATTGTAAAATGCCTTTATTTTTAAAAGTGTATGTTAATTCCTCGTCCACACAATAAAGGAATGCAGATTTATTGTAAGCTTGAAATAATCTCAATGAATAACAATTTAGATTATGGACAAAGCATTAGACAAAGGATCAAAGAACTCTAGTAGGAGTTAATGCTGAGACGCAGGGTTACCCCGGCAACAGGTCACTGCTTCGTTATATTCACTGTCTGTGTGGATTGCTAATGAGATCCCCGAGGTCTGATTTGTGAGGCGAAAGGACGGAAGAACACTGGGATCATCTGGCTGACAGGGAGGCCTCCTGAGAAACCATGTACCTGAGAGAAGCAACCAAAACATCAACCATTTCTAAGAAACAAACTGCACAAGGGAACCAGCACACCAACATGTCAGACTAATCGAAACTAACTTGGATGGACTGACAGTTCTAGGAAGAATACGAATGTTTGGACAGAGGAAGTGTGAGTGTGGGAGGAAAGGTGGAAAGACGGAAAGAAAGAGATGAAAGAGCAAATAGAAGAAACAGGGGTGGGGTCAGTGACCTGAAGGCCCATGGGAATGAGTTGCAAGGATTCTCCAACACACAAACACCCTATTGTGCCTTATGTTGTTACATCACTTACCCCTAGACAATAACAAAGAAAATAATAATCTGCGTTTTTGTCTTTGTGTGTGTGCATGCGTGCAAATGACAAATACTATATGTCTGCAAAAACCTATAACATCTTTAAAATTGCATGCCAGATAAGAACTTTATTCTACACTTTTTTCTGAAAACATTACGTTATTAATTATTATTGGAGAAGAGACTATACTACTTCTTCCTCCACCAAAACATTTTCGACAAAGCGTTGCTAGGGAATCATTGTTTTATCCAGTGATTTCCTCAGGGGAGCGCACATCGGCTCAAAGTCAAATTCTGCATTCAAATCTCAGATCATCTGTTGTTTCACTGCACATATTTATACTATAAAAGTAATCGTTAAATTATTGTTTTGAATTTATTTATTAAAGAGATTGCTAAAAAAGTTACAAATTTAAATAATTTTAAGCAATCATTTAATAAATTAAACATTTTAAAAATTCGTTTCCAATAATCATAAACGACTCTGATTGGCAAATACACAACTAATACACAACGTTGATAAAAGTAACGGGTGGCACGTGTCAACGCAGTCTACTTCCGCAACGGTCTGGACAGTAATTTTCATCAAAATAATAACTGTGACACTAGCTATTAAACAAAATGTAAATAAAAACAAAAAATTTTTCGCTATGAGTTAAAGACGGTATAATTATAAGTTCAAAACAATTTAGTTATTTTTTTACTTTTGTACTTCACCAAAAAGGGACAACTTCCGGGTCGCAAACCCCGCCTACACTATCTTTCCGTTTCAAAGTAAACTGCCATTCTACTAAGTTAGTATTTTCCAGATCAAATGAATTGAAGGTGTACAGTGAGCTGACTGACATCCTACAGGGCCGCTGGCTGTGAACGTGAACTTGAACCAAGTAGTTATTTTTCACGCAGTTTTTTTTATCATTTTGTTCTTAGCCCGTTTTGTTGAGGTAAGCACAAACATGTTTTGTAGTTACAATTGCACATCTTTTATATATAAATGTTTCTGGATGGTGTCGTCTATTTAGATTTGGATTTGCAACTTTGAGTTTGTAATATTAGTTTATAAACAAACACATTTCGTCTGTATTGTCCATGGGTCGTTTATTTTGAGCATGACATGCGTTAAAATTAAAATATATAAGCACGTGACATTGATGACGCGCAGATGAGTCGTGGTTTCCATGACGCCCACTTTTTTATGAAATCTGTAATGAGATTAAATATTAGTAGGACAAACTATACAAGACATTCGATTCCTGGAAGACGACCCACAATAAATGATTAATAATACTGTCTCCACGAGTCTTCGGTAAAATCGTTTAAACTAGTCGAGCAGGATTTTGTCTTGTTTATATTTTAATGGCAAGTGCTAATCCAATTACACGACTTTTTCATGCCAGGGATAGCACATGTAGATCACTATTTATGAGACCAGATGATAATGATTGGGATAATCAGTATCCATACGGACAGAGGAAAATATAGCCTATGGTTGGGCCCTCTACCACACCCATGTTACTACTAATAAAATTATATTTGGGGCCCCAATAATGCATGGACCCTTAGAATTGTCCTACACCCGTTGAGTGAAGCCCCTGCATCCGGATAAGGGAACTGAGTTATAGTGGAGTTAAAGTTAATGAGAGTGCAAGCCAATCTGTTCAATGTGGGTTAGTAGTATATTACTGTAAGACAGGTGATGACAAGTTCTTATGTCTTTGTTGGTGCCTATATCTTAATTTGGGCTTTTATTTGATTTTTAGGAACATGTCTATCCTGAAAAAACATGCCCGTGAGATTTTTGATTCTAGGGGTAACCCCACTGTGGAGGTGGACCTCTGCACAGAAAAAGGTGATTCCCCATGACTTATCTTTTTAAACCAAAAAAGTAAGAAGATGGTACTACTACATGCATAAACATTCACACCCATAGATATGTATATAAAGGCTAGATGGCTCAAGGCGGAGTCCCTGACGTCATCACCTGGCGGCCATCTTACGACAGGGCGCTCGCTCACTCGTAGCATTGAGTTTAATGGTGCAGGTACTTTTAAATGACCATAACTTGCTCAATTTTCTACCGATTTTCAAACGGTTTGGGTTTTTACAAACGTTATTAACGTGGCTATAAATCTGGATGCTTAAACATGTTTCATGAATTTATTTTTTATTTTTAGTATTGGTATGCAGTGTCATAGGTACATCTTTGACGTTTATAACAAACCAAACCGTTTGAAAATCGGTAAAAAATTAAGCAAGTTATGGTCATTTAAAAGTACCTGCATCATTAAAACTCAATGCTACGAGTGAGCGAGCGCCCTGTCCTAAGATGGCCGCCAAAATGCGGACGTTGCACTCAATTGGCCAGCAGCGCGGACGAGCCATCTAGCCTTTATATACATATCTATGTTCACACCTACCCCTTGTGATTTTTCACTAGGTCTGTTTCGGGTTGCTGTCCCCAGTGGAGCATCAACTGGAATTTATGAAGCTTTAGAGCTAAGAGACGATGATAAGTCACGTTATCTGGGCAAAGGTAACTTTATGTTTCTGATGAAAAATTACATTTTAATGTGCTTTTCTAGACTTTTGTTATGCTAGATTTACTTTTTAATAAATCAATGGACCATTTTTCTCCTTAGATCTGTTTTCTGTGTTAGGTTGGAAAGGAAGACATAAATGTACTGATTATATACTGGTTCACCCTTGTGTTAACAGGTACTTAGTGTACAAATGAAAATTTATTTGGACTAATCTACATATTCCCAGTTTTACGTTTTGACTTTGGTGGATCAGTGGTGGATTAATTTGCATGACATCAAAACATTCCAGTGTTAAACTGTTTAATGTGTAGATCTATGCAATGCTTGTTAAGCATGCAAATCACAACAGTGAATGATTAAATTATGTTTGGTGATTTATATTAACATTAGGCTATTTAATGCACTCCTTGAATGCACTTTAATATGAATATGAATGTTTGTGGCTAATGCTTGAATGACAAAACTTATTTTTTATTATGTTGATTTTTGATTGCATGCACGACTCAAAAGTATCTACACAATAACTGTAGTGACTATTTAAAGGTGACATAGAATGATTGAACGGAGTATTTATCCTTGTTCTGTGATGTGACATGTAGACAAAAAATGTTTTGTTTGGGTCTGTAATGCCTTAGAAGCTTCCTAAAAACCTCTCTCAGATAGCTCTATTAGGGTGGGGGATTTTAAACAAGTGGTTTTGCACCTATTTGGCTCCCCCTACTGGCTTAACTTGCAATCTCATTACTGATTGGCTGACTTTGCTGCCACTCAAAAATTGTAGCCAATTATTTTAAAGTGGCGGGGCAGTGAGATGCCTGTGATGTCATAAGCATCAGTTTTTCAGATTGGGTCGTTTTCTGGCTGACATTTCTAAAAGAGGAATTTCTATGAGACTGAGATGTTTAGCATGTTTAGCACTTTTTGTATGTTTGTGAATGTGGGTAGACTACCATTATTCAACAAAGACAAGGTAAAAATGGTTTTTCATTCTCTGTCCCCTTTAATAGTATATTTCCTCTGGTGTTCATATTTCCCTTATTTATTCCTGTGCAATCCAGGTGTTTCAAAGGCTGTTGATCATGTGAATCAAACTATTGCACCTGCACTGATCAGCCAGGTGAGATTATTATTATTATTTTTTATTTCAAAAGGAAAAATCAATAAACTAATTCGCTTTGGATAGTTGGTAGTGATCTTTGTCTGTTCTGTCCCTCTCTTTCTCTTTATTTGCTGTGCCACATAGGGAATTCCAGTAGTTGAGCAGGAGAAGATTGACCAGTTCATGCTGGAATTGGATGGGACTGAAAACAAGTGTAATTCACAACATTTCTATGTTTACACATTTAACAATAGGAAAGGGCTTCACATTAAATCCATTTTCTATTAACTGTCTTTTTTTAAGTTTGTAAAAACCCCTAAAATCTGTTATTTGCCCATACAGTTAAATAATACTTTTGCCTTTACACATCAGCTAAATTAGGTGCCAATGCCATCCTGGGTGTGTCCCTGGCTGTGTGAAGGCAGGGGCTGCAGAGAAAGGTGTTCCTCTCTATCGCCACATCGCTGACCTTGCTGGAAACCCAGAGGTTATTCTGCCTGTCCCGGTAAGGATTAGTGTCCCCTATATCTGGAATAATACTGTACAATTACAAATTGTTTTTTTTTATAAAAGGTGGTTACTATTTTTTTTTTAATTCCATTAAGGCATTTAATGTGATCAATGGTGGCTCGCATGCAGGCAATAAGTTGGCCATGCAGGAATTTATGATACTGCCAGTTGGGGCCAGTAGTTTTAAGGAGGCCATGCGCATTGGCGCAGAGGTGTACCACAATCTAAAGAATGTTATTAAGGAGAAGTATGGTAAGGATGCCACTAATGTTGGCGATGAGGGAGGATTTGCACCCAACATCCTGGAAAACAAGGAAGGTATTGGAATGATAAAATCTCTAAAACTATTGTGATGTCATCACTTTATCATAACTTGATTACTTGATTTTTGTGATAGCCTTGGAGCTGCTGAAGAATGCCATTAGTAAAGCTGGATACACGGATGAGATTGTGATTGGCATGGATGTGGCTGCATCAGAGTTTTATCGTGATGGGAAGTATGACTTGGACTTTAAATCTCCAGATGATCCAAGTCGATACATCAGCCCTGATGAACTTGCTGACCTCTATAAGAGTTTTATTCAGGACTATCCAGGTATTCATTGGTCATTTCCGGTCTTCCTTCAGTAATTGTAATTACTTGCATATATGAACATATCACAGGCCATTTTTACATTTAAAAGCATTTTTTTTGCCCTTTATCACTGCTTCATTGGTCTCTATTGAGGACCCCTTTGACCAGGATGACTTGGAAGCATGGATCAATTTCACTAACACCACAAGCATCCAGGTGGTGGGAGATGATCTCACCGTCACCAACCCTAAACGTATTGCTAAAGCAGTGGAGAGCAAGGCTTGCAACTGCCTGTTGCTCAAAGTCAACCAGATTGGTAGCGTTACTGAATCCCTGCAGGCGTGAGTTCAAATTCATGACCACATATTTATATATCTGATGAGTAATGGGTAGGCCTAAATAAAATCTGTACCCACAGAAATGTCATAGTTTGGAGTTTGGAGTATTGCATTTGAATGCCCATCATTCACTAAATTCTATTCAAGTTTAATTATAATAATAATTCAATTATTTTTTTACATTTTATATCCATTCATATTTCCCTCAGATGCAAAAACCGCTTAACGCTACCTAAAATAATGATATTTTGGCACACATTATACGTTCATCAAATAATTTTGCTTCAAATCTGCTTAATCCGCCTCAGGCGATTCAGAAATAAAGTTTTTTGGCAACATATATTAAGATTCTGATAAAAAATGTGCATTTACAAGAAAACATGTTAGACGCACTTAGAGGGTTTTGCATCTGAGCTCTTCAATGTCTAATATCACAGATGTAAGATGGCTCAGTCCAGTGGTTGGGGTGTGATGGTGAGCCATCGCTCTGGAGAAACAGAGGACACATTCATTGCTGATCTAGTTGTTGGACTTTGCACTGGACAGGTACAATGTATTTTCTTATATATAACTAATCCCAACTTGTTCAGTTACTTGACCATTTTATTTTCCCCTTTTTCAGATTAAAACGGGAGCCCCATGTCGTTCTGAGCGCTTGGCGAAGTACAACCAGATTCTCAGGTGAGTTTACATTTATTTTTATTTAAAATGCAAATGCAATGACAGATAATCTTATATTTCAATTCTGCACCTGTTCCTCACAAATGTGTAAAAATATCTATTGCTCATGATTTGCTTTTGTTATGCACAGAATTGAAGAGGAGCTGGGGGACAAAGCTTGCTTTGCTGGGAAAAACTTCAGAAATCCACTGAACTGAAATAATTCTTATTATTCACCCTTTAAGGGATAGTCACCCAAAAATTAACATTCTGTCATCATTTACTCACCCTCATCTTGTTACAAACCTGTATTAAAAAATTCTAATGAACACTAAGGAAGGTATTTAGATATTTTATATGTTTGTAATAAAACTGTTCATGAGCCCCATTCACTTCCATAGTATTCTTTTGTCCTACTATGGAGGTGAATGAGGCTTATGATCAAACATTCTTCAAAGTATCTTCCTTCGTGTTCATAAAAAATAAATTTATAAAGGTTTGTAATAAAATGAGAGTAAGTAAATAATGACATAATTTGAATTTTTGGGTGAACTATCCCTTTAAGACCACTTGGTGTACTACTGTAAATATACTAAAAGTTCGGTTAAAGAATTTTTGTGCCAGCAAAAGTCAGTATGTGTCATGGCAAAATAGCCTCATTTTTGGGTTGTTACTGACTCCTGAGGAAATGCAGACATTAAAGTTAATGAAACAATACTGTAATAATGTTTATTTAAATTATTAATACAAGTAGTTGACACTTGGTGACTGCAATGCAAACGATAAGTAAGTATTTTCCTCTAAAAGTTGCTTAGCAGATTCTTCGAGTCCGTGCTTCTGAAAGTGAACAACACTGTTAGAATAAAATGTTACCCCAAAAAGTGAGTGACATCATTTATTGTACAGTAGCAATGTTCTTCAATTCCATGTTTCTGACATTGTCAGCTTTGAAATCAATTGTATTAATGCATTTTGTCACCAAAAATATATTATTTTTATATAATAATATTAATATTTTTTACTCTTTTGTTTTGCAAAAACATTATTCTTTATATTTAAGCTGTTGAGATTTTGTATCAATTGGACACTAAAGCGGTACAGGGATGTACAGTACTAAAGAAGTCGTTAAAACTGACAGGGCTGTAGCTTAATACCACTGAGCCGAAACAAATCCGTCTCAAAAGTAGCAGACCTTTAAATCTACAAGTGCTGTATTTATATCCTACGGCACTGAGCCAGAAACGAGACAATATTTGTATTCTTCACTCTGCACGATGTCTGCTATTCAGTATGCAACGGAATGCCATCAAGTGTGGGCTGGTGAAATGTATCCGGGCATCCATATTTATGTGAATATTGACACGGGAGGACGGCCAGAGACATTTCATTGAAGCTGATCTCCACAGACATCGGACACGGAGATGATCCCATTAGCGCTGGCTGCAGCGGCACATGCTCAGTTATGCTTGTTGAAGGGGATCTCTGTAGGCTGTGCGTGAACACTGAGGTCATCGCCTGCGCCGAGGAAAAAATACTCAGCCTCCATTTTGAGTAGTACTAAATAGAGGAAAGCGTAGTTTTGAGCCGCCGCCGCAGCAGAAAACAAACTGTAAACACTAGCGAAACAGCCTCTGCCATGGACGACTTGTTCAGTCCGCGAAGGTTTGTCGTTTCTTTTTATTACACATAGTTGCATTCGCTCGCGCAAGCGCTTTTTCACATCCCGAAATACTTTTGCATTCTAGTGCAAATCGAGATGATTTTGAACTTGACAGCTCGTCTCGCTCGGCCACACACACGCAAAGGCCAGCCAGGAGCCTGACGAGATAAAATTGGGCAGATGTATCGACAGTTTAATATGTAATGCGCTTTTAACGTGTTGCATTTGGTCTGTTCGCCAGCTTTGCAAATATTTGTTAATAATCGTTTTCTGTGCATTAGCGTAAACGTTTCATTTTGCGATAAATGTCGGGATAAGGAACGGAATTTGTGCATATCAAACTGTAAATGTCTTAAAGTACTTAGATTTGCATTGTAATGTATTCAGCACACTGCTTTTGAGTGATTTATGTGTAAATTTATGAACTGGACGTCCAAGCCCCCGTTTATATAACCTTTGGAGGGAACGGAATACTCGGGCGTTGATTGGCTGGTTACGCTAACTGGGCGGGTTTTGGATCGTTTTTCGCGACTGGTAATAGGCTGATCACGTTTTATGATTAACATTGAAAGGAGGCGATTTAAAAGGGTGGAAAACAGTGACATGAAACAGGTCGCGTGACAGGGGCCTGAAGTTTCACATACCTTCAGAAAGTGTATTTGTAAAATGCGCTGTTCTGGAAAACTTGGCTGTCAGTGTAAACTTCAGTCATGGATTTTAGTGAATTTACACTTTGGAATGTTGTATGTTTCGGCTAATATCTAATATTTTATTTTTAGGCAGCTGAACAGCACACAAGGAGAAATTCGAGTTGGACCAAGTCACCAGGTTGGTAAAACCATTTTAAAAAGTTTTTCCACAACATCAGTGTTAAAAGATATAGCATGCCGTTTTTAAAGTCATAGTACCTTTGCTTTTTTTTATATTGTCAAAGTTGTACAATAAATATCACGCTCAAACGTATACAGGCAAAACTTCCTGAATTGCAACCTCCACCTGCTCTGGGAACAGAGTCTGTCACCGATAATGAGGAGTTGGTTTGGGCACCTGGGGTCAATGACTGCGACCTCCTCATGTACCTCCGGGCTGCCAGGTAATGGCTGTTCAGCTGGGTGTCACTTCCTATTCACTTTGTACATTGTCGTTTTAATGGCTTTGAGTTGAAGGTGTATTTGGATGATTCAACATAACATTTTGTATTTTTGCTGAATAAACAGGAGCATGGCTGCTTTTGCGGGGATGTGTGATGGAGGTTCGACGGAGGATGGCTGTCTTGCAGCTTCAAGGGATGATACCACGTTGAACGCTTTAAATACGGTATGTGGTTTCACTAAGTTTAAGTGCCACAGAGGACCACGCAAAAATGATCGTCAGGTTAACTGCACATCGTCAAGCTGTTATCTAAAATAGTTTTTTTTTTTTGTTAACAGCTCCATGAAAGTCAATATGATGCAGCTAAAGCTCTGCAGTGCCTGGTGAAGAAACCAGTTCCAAAGCTGATTGAGAAATGCTGGTCAGAGGACGAAGTGGTGAGAAAGTCATTCAGAGTTGTTGAACATTTACGCATTTGGCAGACGCTTTTATCCAAAGCGACTTGCAGTGCATTTCAAGGTATACATTTTATTTATCAGCATGTGTGTTCCCTGGGTTCGAACCCATGACCTTTTGCACTGCTTTCTAAGTATTAGATTAGATGCATAAAAGTTTGATTTTAATTCTTGACCTGACCTTTCTCAGTCAATATATTAAATATATCACAGTTATATTTACATTATAAGGGATGATATTATGTAGTAAATTACTAATAACCACTTCTGGTAGACTGGGTCACATATGTGAAAATAAAAATTCTCATAATCTCCTGTATGTTCAATTCTAGAAACGGTTTATCAGAGGCCTCCGACAGTACGGCAAAAACTTCTTTAGAATACGCAAGGAGCTTCTACCTAGTAAGAAAACGGTAAGAAAAAGGAGCCATTTTTAATCTAATAACAAATGTGTGTCAATTTTATGATAAAAAAAATGTGTTTGGACACTCAGGGTGAGCTCATCACGTTCTATTACTACTGGAAGAAAACTCCCGAAGCCGTGGGTTCACGACCACAGCGGCAACAAAGGAGGCAACCAGCTTCTCGCAAAGTGAAAACGCGCAACGCAACAGCTGTTGCCAATACGACGTCACGCACCTCCTCCAGTAAGTTTGCCATATGTCTACTAATTTCCTGCTAGCTGTCTTTACATACATGATGGTTTATGAAAAATGACAATTTTGATTGACAAAACAACGCAATGTTGAGTGAGTGAGTGATTGATTGATTAATTCACAACAGTAAATAAACCTACTGTGTTAACATGTAATTTGTGATGAACTGTTTCCTCACTTAATGTAACTGACAGTTGGGTGTCGATGTACATAAATGTTCAATCCAACATCTTAGCAAGCGAACAGATGGTTTATTAACTATATAAAAAATTATAATATTATGTTATTCCCGGACATGGCTTATCCAAATCCTAGAATAAAATGCATGTTGAGCTGCCTTACCTTAAAAACACCTTGTACTGAAATATCAGTGCCAATGATTTCGAGATGCACACAAGCATTGGTGGCCGGTGACTTCTCTCACGTGGGACTCAAGGATATTTTAAGAAATGTTTGTTACAAAACCGATTAGAAGCCCCATTTAATTCCATAGTATTCTTTCTACCTACTACCTATGGAAGTCAATGGGACCTCTGATCGGTTTGGTTACAAACATTCCTCAAAATATCTTCCTTTGTATTCATCAGAACAAAGATATGTATACAGGTTTTTATCAGCATGAGAATAAGTAAATGAGGAGAGAATTTAAATGTTTGGGTGAACTACCCCTTTAATACTATGGATTTTCTTGGATGTTTAGGTGTCCTACAGATTTGGGGTATAAGGTGGTTTACAATTGTGGTGTACCACCTAAAAAACTCAGAGAACCATTAATAAATATTAAAAGAATTAATGACACATTTTGTCATGTTTTGTTGACTGTGCGTTTTTGTCCATCTACAGTGGAACTCAGTTCAGCCAGTGAAGATGACCTGGACAGTGAGGATAGTGAGCAGGGGGCCAAAGGTCAAGCCTGCAGTCACTGCTTAACCACTAGTAAGTTTATCTCACCTCTTTATCAGTGCTGTATAGACGGTTTCAGCAGTAACAACATAAACAAGCCGCTGTCGCGGTCCGCACGTAACTTCCGGTAAACTCCGCTAATAATAAATAACAACAAAGTTCTTTAAACATAGTTTATTTATATAACAAGCAAACAAAACAACACATAGATTACATAGGAAACCAAAACATTTGTTATTTTCGACGAGTTTAGCAACTAGTCAGACCATTAAAAAAACGAAACCGGAAGTAAGGTTCGGATCCAGACGTGTATCACGTGCGTCCGATGAAACCGTCTATATTAGGCTATACACTGTAATGTGAGTCCTGTATGGACTGAGCTGTAATTGCTTTAATCTGTATTTCATAATTTCTTGTCTTGTTCATTATAATGTATCTTTAGTTACTAGTCCCCCTCCATGGTTTTCTGCTACTTATGTAGGTTTACAAAACCATCATGTTTCCAACCCCCCCCTCACACACACTGGTTGCTTATATACTCATATATTTTGTGTTTGTTGGTTCCATTGTGGCTCACACGAATGTTTCTTTCAGACTCTAAGGATTGGCAGTATGGTGGCAGAGATAACGTCTTGCTGTGCTCCAGTTGCCACTCGCACTTCAGTAAACATAGACGCCTGCCGCCCGTTCCCAAACCAGCTGATCCACCCTACCTTTTCAAACCCGTCAAAGAGGAGGAAGAGGGGCTCGGCGTCAGACATGGGATGAAGACCAGACGAAGCCGTGTGCCGCCACATGTATGCCCTTATTGTGCTTGCTTTATCATCGCCTGTGCTCATCTGTGTGTAGAGTAGTATACTTTCATTTAGTCTTCCTGTGTCTATACATGTAGATGTCATCTCTTCGGAGTGGACGCAACAGGTCAGCCGGAAGCACCGACAGGGGCGCATCTCCAAATCTTGAGGATGTACGCTCGAATGGTCCTTCGCCCAGAACCAGCTCAACTGCTATGGCAACCAGGGCATCCAGCTCTGATAGCAAGAACGGAGTTGCCGGAAAGACTAACAAGGTGCTTAATTAAACTAACCTAGTCATGTTTTAAGACCACTTTGTTGTGCATAATATTGAATTTATCCTCTTTGTAATTTTTCATCAGAAGATCAAAGTGGAGGTTTCTATAGTAAAGGGTGTGAAGAGACAGCGAGAGTCAACTGCTCCTGATGCTGATGAGCCAGATAGAAAAAATCTAAAACGACCCAAGAGTCAGGTCAGTGCTTGTATTTACTATACTTCATACTTGTGCTGTGTTCACACCAGCCGCGGTAGGGGCATCACTTGCGCTTGATTTCAATGTAAAGTCAATGTGAAGACGCGTTGATGCATGTCTGGAGGTCTCACGGCGCGAATAAGGCATTTAGCGTGGCACGGTAGACGCGATTCCGCCTCATTCGCGCGTCTAGTTTGTGCGAATTGCGCGAATTGAGCATTGCCGCGGCAAACGCGCAAGTAGAAAAATTTGAATTTTGCCGGAAAAACGCGCCGCGTTAACCAATCAGGAGCTTGCTCTAGTAGTGACGTGATTACAGAAAGCGAGCGGAGTCGCAGAAGCCCCTCCTATGACTCAAATTCCCGCGTGAATGTCTCGATGACGCGAGTAAACTCAAAATGTTCAAGCGATAAACTAGACCGGTAGACGCGATTTTGACGCCTCAAACACCACTGGTGTGAACCCACGGTTACAGTTTGGGATTTACCAATAATCACATCCCTAACTTTATAGGCCGGTTTCCAAGACAGGGTTTAAATTAATGCAGGACTACGCCTTTGTTATATTAAGACAATACAAAAACAATACAGGTGTGCATCTTGAGATGGCACTGATATATGTTAAGATATGTCAGTACAGGTGTTTTTAAATTAAGGAAGCTCAAATAGGCATAGGAACTAGATTAGTATGAGCCCTGTCTGGGAATCCGCCCTATATGTTTAACTTTTGTGTGAAATTTGTCACACATAACCTGTTTCACCATCCTGGTCTGCCAGCAATGTGACTAAATGTTTGTTGCTAATAGGCTAATAGTTTACTGCTTGTGTGCAAAAAATTAAATGCATGGTTTCTGGATAAAGCCTATTTCAGAGTCTGATCTATGCCATAGTAGTCAAATCATATCAACAAAGATTTTAAAGCAGTGTTTCTCCAAACCAGGAGGGACCCGATTCTCCATCGGAAGGCGAGGGTGAAGGCGAGAGCTCAGATAGCCGAAGCGCCAACGACGATGGCAGCAGCGACACTAAAGACATCGATCAGGACAACCGCAGCTCTTCGCCCAGCCTGGCCAGTCCTCTGCAGGCCAACGAGAGCGACTCAGACTCTCCAGCTCCGCCCTCGGCACCTGTACCAGCCCCAGCAACCCAACCCCAGCAGCCTGATGCCACAGCCACATCACACACCCCCTCTGAAACACCACCCTCACCTCAGCCCTCTCTACCACCATCTTCATCCGCACCATCACCTGGAGCATCTCTTGCCACCCCAAAGCCAACATCTGTTGATGTTTCCCAGGAGGTTCCATCACCAAGCACTTTCAGGACCGGTCCCAGGGTACCCGAACCTCCCATCTCTTATTCGACCTCCTCGTCTCAGCAGGCGCAGTGCCCAGTGCAGGCCCAACCTTTCCCTGGGCCACCCCATTATCAGCACCATCCAGGCCAACTGCCGAATCCATCAGCTGGAACAAATCAGCCACTAGGATTTACTTCCAGGCCTTTACACATAGAGAGTCCTCTTCCTCCCGTTCCACCTACAGCGGCTTCTCAAGTCAAACCCCCTCCGACCACACCAATTCCACCTTCTCACAAGCAACCCCCTCACCTTACCGCTCCTCCAGCCCACTTCCTGCAGATCCACCCCAATTTGCCTCCACCTCCTGCCCTGAAACCTCTTGCTTCTCTGCCCTCACAACACTTGCCGTGCTCCCAGCCTCCTCCGCTGCACGTAATTCCTCAGAATAACCTTTCTCAGCCTTCCGTTCTGACTCAGACACAGAACCAGCAGGTCAAAGGTCACCCCAGTGGCGCTCCATCAGCTGCAGCCAGTTCTCACCCTCCGCTCACCCAAAATCGTCCTGGCCCTGAGTCAACCGCTCCATTCTCTCTTTATCCTCCTTCGGTTCCTGTCCCAGCCCATCAGCCCTCTGCGGCCTCCTCAACGAGCACTCCTGTTGGACAACCCCATATCAAAGAGGAGCCAATCGATGAGGAGGAGGAGTGTGAAAGCCCGCCTCCCCCTCGCAGGAGTCCCTCACCAGAGCCGACAGTCGTTGACATACCCAGCCATGCAAGTCAGTCAGCAAGGTGAGAATTGAATTTTTTTTATGTTTTCCTAACATCTTAAGTGTTCAGTTTTTGAGTGGTTTTATAATCTCTTTGTCAATTCCAGATTCATCAAACGCCTTAACCGAGGCTACAACTCCTGTGCTCGCACAGACCTGTACTTTACTCCCCTGGCCACCTCAAAACTGGCCAAAAAACGAGAGGAAGCTGCCGAAAGATCCAGGAGAGAGGCAGAATTAAGTGCTCGCCAGGGATGTGAGCGAGAAAGAGAGAGGGAACGAGAGAGGGAGAGAGAGAGAGAAAGAGAACGAGAAAGGGAGAGAGACTCTGATAAAGCCTCAGTAAGTTTTGGTGTTTACTTTGAGTTTTTGGTCAGTTTCAAGTACAAACCCTGAAATAATAATTATGGGCATTTATGTACAGTACTGGTCTAAATAGGAGATTTTTCTAAGGGCTAATTAACTAAACTAGGCAGATATTTGTTTAACTAGTCAGTTCCCAAACAGTGTTGTTGTATTTAATATTCTTTGTTTTCTGATTTTTGTAGCGTGCTTCTAGCTCATCTCATGATAGTCGTATGAGTGATCACCTGCTAGCTGCCCATATGCAGCCAGGCCGGCCTTCGTTTGAGCCGCCTCCCCCTACGACCGTGGCCGCCGTCCCACCGTATCTTGGCCCAGACACACCTGCCCTCCGCACACTCAGCGAGTACGCCCGCCCTCACGTCATGTCACCCAGCAATCGCAACCATCCTTTCTTCATGCCCATCGGGCCAGGTGAGCACCTGCTAGCCTACCACATGCCAGGTCTTTACGCAGTAGACCCCGCCCTCCGTGAGCGAGAGCTTCGCGAGCTAAGAGAGAGAGAGATCCGAGAAAGAATGAAGCCTGGATTTGAGGTCAAGCCGCCAGAGATGGAGAACCCACTGCATCCATCCACTAATCCTATGGAGCATTTTGCCCGTCACGGTGCCCTGCCTCTGCCTCACATGGCTGGACCTCACCCATTCCATCAGTTCCACCCGGCCATGGAGCGCAACGTAGCTGCACCCCCTCGGCCAGAGATCAGCTACGCAGAGCGTCTGACGGCTGAACGGCTCCATGCCGAAAGAATGGCTTCTGTCGCTGCCGGCGACCCTGTTGCACGGCTACAGCTGCTCAATGTTACACCGCACCATCACCAACACTCGCACATACACTCCCATCTTCATCTGCACCAGCAGGATCCTCTCAACCAAGGTGAGAACTGAATTTTCTTCAAATTAGTTGTGCATTTGTCATACAGTGATGGGAAAAATGACATTTTTACAGTAAATCTTTGCTTCTGTCTCTCTTCAGGCTCAGGGCCTCATCCTCTGGACCCATTGGCCGCTGGCCCCCCTCTGGCACGATTCCCTTACCCGCCTGGTGCCATTCCCAACCCTCTACTCAGTGAGTTACCCCACGAGCACGAAATGCTGCGCCACCCTCTGTTTGGTGAGTCAGCAAATGGACTCCCCTGTTACACCATCATTCATTATACCTATATTGTCGATAACCATGATATATGAAGAGTTTGGTTCCAAAATGCAAAAAATCCATTTTGATTAATTTGGCTAAAAATGTGTTTTCTATAACAAGAAAGTGACTAGATGAAAACTACTATTTTCTGTTATAAACTTCCACATAACAATTTTAGGTTATAATAAAATTAAACATTTAAATTCATAATTTGATTTTCAAAGATTTATTATAAAAACTAATAATTTTTCCCGCAAAATACAATAAATCCAAGGTTTTTTTTCAAAATGCTATAAATCTATTGAATCAATATATAAATGTGCATAAATCTTTGTCATGTTATATTCATTTAGTTTATTAGTGATATACACTGATTAAAAAAATCAACATTAATGGCATTAATCAAAACACTTACTTTGTCATATTAAGATTACTGTCATTGTTGCTGTCATCCTTGGGACGTCGTCGCTGAACTTTTTTTGACAGCGATCAGTTGTAAAATGTTTTGATCCTGCTCGATTTTCGTTAACTTCACGTAAAATAATGGAAAGTTTTTCATAAGATCCCCTGGGGTCAATGTGTTAGCATGACAGAAGCTTGATACTGTCGTGTGAGAACAAGAACAGCTGTCATTTTTTCCTTCATCCGAGTGCCTCTAAATTATTAGATTTTGATGACTTACGTTTCTTTCCCGCCTCAAAAAGTTTATCAATGCCATCAAAAGTATTAATTTGTTGTTTGTTTGTTTGTTTGTTTATCATGAAGTACAAAGTAGATGAGGAAAACTAGAATTCTGTGTGTATTCAAAGCGCCACCTTTAATGTTTACAATGCGTGGAATGGTGCGCTGTGATCTGCTGAGCGGATTTATTGCATTCTGCAGAGAAGGAGGACTGGCGTTTGTCACGGTTTTGAAAAAAATGGAGAAAAGATGACAGAATAACACGGCAGATATCAGATTTTGCATAAAATTAAGAATTTACTTTTTAATACTGACCAGCAGGGTTCTAAATTAACACCCGCCAACCCGCCAAATGCGGGTTAAAATTAATTTTGGCGGGTGTTCATAAAAACTTACTAGCCAGTTTGGCCGGTGATACATGAGGCATTGCATGCATGATACATAATGCTCTGTTCTCGGACATTTATTCCTCTGGCAGTACTTCCTACATTTCCCATGAACACTGTACCGTAATGCTACGTGATGATGTTTCATACACCCATTGGCTGCGCGCAGTTTGCAGTGAAACCAGCGCGAGAAACCATGGAAATGAACGGAGCGCATCCACAAGAACGCACAAGGAAGGCGGCACATGCCATAGTCTAAATCTGTTGTGCCCCGGTGTAAATCTCAAGTTACGATTTTAACAATTAACTAGTGTATTCCTTTACAAAGATAATAGCGGCAAAAACGGATCTATATGCGCTTGTAAAAGCGAATAAGCGATGCAGCAGGCGCACTGATGCATACACGCACAAAGCCATGTCGGCGAGTCATTGCGTTTATCCACGCACAACCGCATTCAACGTCACGCGATTATGTTAGCTTATAAAAACATGACGAAACTAAAGTAAGTTTCTAAATTATAATGTTAATCTTATTTTGACTCGATTACTATTGGCTTCTGTGGACGTCAGAAATGTTTTTTTGCAAAGCAGGGAAAGGGAAGCAGAAAGGAAAGATGATGAGACTAAGGGAGGTAAGAGAAAACTACATCCTCACACCCTGTCAGGTCTCAAACATTAGAGGAAAACATTTCAGGAGAACCTCTTGTCAAGTCTATAGAATTGCATTGTTGCTGAGAAAATCAACACATGTATGAAATTAATATTTAGTTTACTAATGTTTAACTAGGACATACATAAACAGTTAGCAGTAACTATGACTGAGATTATTTTAGTATAGCAGTCATAAAATGACTGGTTTCTTAAAATATTGTACAAATATTCTTGTAAAAATAAGTTATTAATCATTGCTATCATTGTATAATGTTGAAAATATGCATGTATACGTGAAAGAAAAAAACGAAACAAACAATTTGTGGTGGGAACAAATAATTTTAAAGTTGAGGCAGTAGGGCTAAAGGACCATGAGAGTGCCCAAAGTCATCAGAGAGTCTAAAGTTAATTAAAACTGCCAAGACAGGTCGTATTGAAGAGAGCCTTGCTTGGAGAAGACTCACTTTATTATAGCACTATTCGGACGGGATTAGTTTTCCAAACGACGTTTGAGTTTCAGCGTGTCCCCCAGGACGTCTGTGATTTTATGTACCGATTCGGACGGGATTAAAATGATGCAGGCTATTCCAGAGATGGGAGTATCTGTTTCATGCATTTGGGCGTTGCAGTAGCACGTGCTCTGGATACGCGTGTTTGTAATGTTTAATATTTTGCTTTAAATGCAAAATCATGACAGAACATGTCATTTATTAATTTAATTTTAACAAATCAAAATAAAATATACAAATCCTACTAAAGTAACATTAGCCTACGTGTTTTATATAACTGTCTGCTTATAACAAACACAAAATAATGAAGAAATAATGATTAATACAATTTAATATCTTTATTAATTAACATTACCATTCCGGAGTTGAACAACTTTGAACGGAGTTTCTTATAATGTTAATGATATATCAGTGTTTAGTCTTAACAGTGTATGATATTCAGCTCGTCTTGATTTAATTACTTTATTTTGCCGAATGCGAAAAAACATTAATATCTGAATGAATGGGACTCAGGAAATACAATATACGCGCATTAGTAAGACCTTACGGCAGATCAAGTTGGCCAAAACACGAAATGAACCGCGTTTTCAAAAGATATTGCGGGCAAACACAGACATTTGCATCCGGACGGGATTAAATTTCTCAGAGGACCTCTGAGTTCGGCGAAAAACAGTAGGTAAATTGCTCTGGAATTTTTACGGAGGTCGTCAGAGAAAAACACAGACATGGCCGATTCGGACGGGATTAAAAACACAGAGGACCTCTGAGAAGCACGATTTTCTCAGAGGTCCCCCTGTAAAACTAATCCCGTCCGAATAGGGCTAATGTTAATAAAATTATCAAATGCATTCATAATTTCTCTTTTTCACCGGAAAAAATTTGGCTAGTGGAAATGCTGATTGGCTGGTAACTTTAGAAAGTTACCAGCCACATTGGCTGGTGATCAAAAAAGTTAATTTAGAACCCTGCTGACCAGATACAGTACTGATTTTGGCAAACTCTTCATATATAGTATATACACACACACAGTATATATGTATGTATGTATAGATCACTAAAGTGGGTTGTTTTCTGTTTGTTTTACAGGAGCATCGTTTCCTAGAGACTTACCTGGACCCTTGGGTCCCATGTCAGCTGCGCATCAGCTGCAGGCAATGCAGGCGCAGTCAGCAGAGCTGCAGCGGCTGGCTTTAGAACAGCAGTGGCTACATGGGCATGCACACTTACATAGTGCTCCTCTCCCGAGCCAAGAAGACTATTACAGGTGAGGGCCTTTACCTTTTGTTTTAAAGTGAAAGTAAATACCTGTTTACAAAGGAAAGTCTTACAATCTAATTATGAGAGGCATCAATGTTTGATTTCATTCATTGATTTTACAACTTTGACATGACCTTACTCAGTCAATTTTTTTAACATATCAAGGATAAATTTTCACAGAATGTTCTTCATTATGTTATGATGAATTAATCCATTTTTTATTGTAGCTTGTCAGATGCTAGATAGTTTGATCATCCTGTGATAATTATGCTGTGCAATGTGTTTTATAGTAAAAATAATCTCAGTCACAATAGACATCACAGTAAAATGTATGCATTGCTGGCTTTAACACTTGGCTGGCTTTACATTCTTCTGTTGTGTCTTCAACAGTCGTCTGAAGAAAGAGGGAGACAAGCAGTCCTGAAATGAATGACTCGTACACTGTGGACTACAGAGGGAAGTCTGTGTTCAGGGTATCAGGCTTTTTTTTCAGGAAACCCTTCATGGGTTTAATTCTTCTTTGGCACTTATAAAACTTTTAAAAACTTTTTAATGTGCTTTATGAAATAACTAGCCTTTCAGAGCACAATGATTTTGCTTTCCTTGCATGAACACTACTTAGAAATCGTTTCTGTCCGAAATGAACATCCCACGTAATGTCGTTACTGTGCCGAGAGCATGGCACTGTAGATTTAATAAGTATTTGAAAAGTGCTGTCCAATATCCAGAGTTTTATCACAATTTAGTTAAAAAGTTTATTGAAACGTTCGTTTCGAGATTGTACATATTTATATGTTTAAAATAATATATTAACTGTTGAATTTAAAAGTTGCAATGATAGATTTGGATACGAAAAACTTCAGATGACCTGTGTGCAAAAGTGCATGATTTCCATACTGTATCCTACCCTCATCAAAATGAAACTTCAAAATACCTTACAGTTTTTCATTATTTGTTTTAGTAATTCATCCCGAGTATTACCATGTTGACTATTGCTGATCTGTCCTCTCTGAATACGATATACAGTAGAGATTGTGTAACCCTGCAGACAAGTTGCTTTACTGCCATGCTAGAAGATCGATATTGTCGTAAGAAAACATCGCTACTTGGAACCTTGTGTTCCTAAACCATCAGGTGTTCCCATATTGAAGGAGGACATTATAGTAAATATTTTTCTGCAACACCAAAAGACTTCCAAGGGTACCAGTTGTCGGATAATTTAAGCAATAAATGCAAACATGGCACTACCATTTTTATTTGAAATAACATCTGTACTTAGACCACTTAAACAATCTGCTGCTGAATAATGTTGAAAAGGTTAAATGGTCATAGTAAAATTTTAATTATTCTAAAGATGACACAGAGAAAGACTTTTTGCAATAGAAAGGTTTTTGCAATACAGATGTATTGTTGTGCACTAATATTAATTGTTAAAATAACAATATAAACCATGAAACGGGGTGCCACTGTTTTTATGTGTTCAAAAGGACACAAATGTTAGCTGTCAACACCATTATAAACTTTCCAAATCTGCCAAAAAGTCATTATTTTTTTTTCAGATAAACACTAAATATTTGTACTTGCTTTTTATTAACGCATATGGATTTTTTTTAATGAGAAATCTGTTCTCATTTTAGTATCCATGTCTGTATGTATACTTATCTTTACTTGCACAGTGTTGTCATCTGCAATTACTCCTATAGTTAAAGACTTTTGATGAATTATCATGATTACAAACCACTTCATTCATTCATTAAGTACAATATATCTATGAATTAACATGTCAGACTGACCGTCTTCAACTCTTTATTTTCATATCTTTATATATATTTTTTTCTGGGTATGTTATTTATTTTATGCACACTTGTTCTTATTACACTACTTCCCTTGAAGGGATAGTTTACCCAAAATGGTTGTTTCAGCTCGTATGGCTTAATGTCTTTCACACAATGCAGATTTAAGGCAAAATTGGATGCAATAGTCACCATTCACATTAATATTGTAAAAGACATGCAGTGAAAAGTGACTCAAGCTGTCTGTCCCTAATAATCTTTTTCAAATGTGACCATGGACCACACAACCAGTCATAAGGGTCGATTTTTTTTTTTTAAATTGAGATTTATACATCATCTGAACTCTGAATAAATACGCTTTCCATTGATGTATGGTTTGTTAGGATAGGACAATATTTGGCATTTGAAAATATGGGATATGAGGGTGCAAAAAAAATATTGAGACAAATAAAAGTTATGATAAACTTTAATTTAAAATTTGATATATTTACTGTAGGAAATAAAAAAAAAATATATATTTTATGGAACATGATCTTTACATAATATCCTAATGATTTTAGGCATAAATACTATATATTTTTTGCTTTTGCTACAAATATACCCATATAAAGAGTGGTCCAGGGTCACAAATAAAGACAAAATGTTATTTTGGGGTGAACTGTCCCTTTAACAACCAGTGTGTGATAGAAATATTTCACATATGGCAGTCACACTTCTGGCACTTTCTGATACCTCCTTAACTTCCAGCTGTAATTTATGTGCAAATAATTCTTTATAAAATGTGCTAAAATCAGTTTTTTGACTTGGAAACTAGATGATTGTTAAGCTTTGGCAGCATGTTGATTTTAAAAGATTTTATTTGATTTTCATTAAAAATGTTCTTTTATATGAACACCACAAATTCCTTTACTTTTGATTGTAATTACTGCAAAATACATAAATATGTACTGAATATAACTGACGCAGAATCTACCAGTTGTCACATCTGGTCCATAACCTAATATCTAAAGCAATACATGTCTTCTAGCAAGTGTTTGTATGGAAAATGATGTTTCCCTTTGTATTCTTTAACAAAATTGTCCTTTGATAAGTTATTTATTGATTGAACATAAATATATATTAGACTGTTAGGAAATACCACCTAATATGTGTATTTACTAAAGAGTGTTTGGTGTGAATTTGTGCAAAATTAACCCTTTTCTGTACACTGGCCCCTTGTGAGAAAGCTCTAATAGTAAATTCTTATGGTTCATCCTCTTCGTTTACGTATCGCCGTAAGTACTGGATGGCAGATATCGCGCTCACGTTCGCCAGAAGAGCTGAGAATAAATAGTATGGAAAAAGCATCATGTTAATTTTGTGTGCTCATATATTATCCGAATAAATTGCCTAATTTAATATGTAACAGACTGGTCATTGTGTCTTACCTGCTTTCCACATGTCTGTAGATTGTGGGTTGATTGATTTTAACACCCAAGATGCAAAAGCAATGCAAACAAGGCACATGTCTGCTTGCTTTATAGAAAACCGAAAGCGATCTATACCTGCAAGGAAAAGTTTCCATAAGTTAGTCTTGTTACCATTTTCGATCTCCAGAAAACTAGCACATAAGAAGACTTGTGTACCTGGTCCTGAGAAAGTAGACCCTGCATACATCTGCTTTTCCGTCAGATGTCCAAGAGCCTGGTTTTCCAGGACACTTATAGAAGTTAAAGATGAATTTGATGTTGTTCCAATATTCCAATTTTCTTGAAAGACTTCGCCATCCATTGGAATTTTTGGAGAAACCCAAGAGGTGGCCATCCTGAACCAGATCCTTTCCATGAAAGAAAACCTGATTCGTCTCAAGGAAAGGTTTCTCCAAGGATTTCTTCGGTCAGTGATAAAGAACAGGTTTTGTGATCCAGAAGAGTTACAATGAGCTACAATTGGCGTACTTTCGTTTTTGCTGTTTGACTGTATCATTTCTTTCACCACTGAACGAGAAGAAGAAGAATATATGGGAACAATGTTTTTCTCAAGTTCTGTTGTACTTTGAACTGAAGGAAAGAAAAAATTCCCAACTTCAAAGTCTGTAAAGAAGTCCTCGTACATCTCCGGCACAGACAGGTGTTGCGAAAACGGAAATGAAACTGTAACGTGTCTGTTTGGGGTTCTTGTCCGGAATTGTTCTGAATCCGTGTCATTCAAGATTTCAAACATGGACAGCATGCACTGATCGTCTAGAACATCTGACATTGATAAAACCGGTGAAGGTGTGGATCTCCTGATGTCACAGTGGTCCAACAGATGGCAACTTAAATCATGATCAGTTGTAAGAAACGTATCCCGGATCTGTGATTGTGCTTCCGAAAACAGATGACCTTCAGGATACAGTCTCACAATCTCATTCGATGGCCAAATTTGGTCGTCTTGGAGGAAGCTTTTTGCACAAGTAGGCTCAAGAACTCTTTGGGTTTTGCTTTCACGGGGCTCAGGGCTGTGGTTTGTACTTCCGTGAAGTTGTTGAAAATCTTCATCGTAATCAGAAAAGGTTGAGAACTCGCAGCTTGACCGATCTGGTTTACAGTCATCCAGATGTGTAAAATAGTCTGAATCCGCTGCGTCCTCTACCAGGACGATATCTTCTATGCTATCATCTTTAAAATCCACGATCCCCTCATGAACTTCAACGGTGTCCAAAAAGTTAAGTTGCTCTGGAATAATGCTTTCTTTTAGTGGAGACATGTTATTAGCTATTCGAAGATCCAATATATCACTTATTGTCAATTTTTCCATTTCATCCCAAAAGGAAGAAATGGCAAATATGGGTCGAGTTGGACCTAAATCTTCATCTGGGGTCTTAGCTCTGGTATTGGAGGTTTGTATGCATAGTGTGTCTTGGGAAGAAGATGATTCTTTTTCATTTTTGGACTGTTTGAATAATTCTTGTTGTCCTGTACCTTCACTATTTAAAGGGTCAGTTGGTGTAGAGGCACCCAAAATAAATCTGGGACTTCCCTCTCCTCTGTTATTAACAAATTGGACAAAATTGTGAGGTGTATGTTCAATTTCTTCTTGAATATTGCATGAGTTGGATAAATAATTTTCCTTATTTAGACATGTATTGGATAGTAAGGCGTCAGAACCGCTTTTGGGAGGTCGCGGAAATTTTTCCGGCATTATTCGTCGCTCTGAAAATTCTTTTATTTTCTCTGCATTGTTATTTAAGGCAGAAAGGCTATCGCGTCCTCCACTCTGCTGACTCCCATTTTTAGAGTTTTTTTTTCTTCTTTTTTTTTGGCCTGACGTGCCAACCTTTTCTCTCAGACGGACCGGACTGTCGTTCACAGTGACAAACCAGCGTTCTTTCTCTTGTCTCAGCACTGGTGAACTGTCTGTCACTTTGGTTACTGCATTTTCTGATCCATTTTCATCTTGACTACATAGTGAGGACGTTGCTTTATTCTCTCCTTGATTCTCACCATTTCCATTATCTGTAACCAAGTTTAATGGCTCAGTGTTGCTAATTTCTTCATAACTGTTGTCCAGGCAAAAACATTCAGACGTGGTTTCCTGGTCTTTCAATCTAGCATCACAGATCTGTCCAGCAAAGTCGTTTTTAGGGCTGGAACATTCGGTCAATTCAGAATTTTGAGATGTATGTATAGCTGCGGCCTGTTTTTCTTCTGCATGAGGGCTGATTTGAGGAGGAGTCGAAGACACGTAGATAGAGATTTTATCATCATCAACATCACTGAGACCAGATTCATCCAAGGATGCGAGTTTAGCCTGCTGAACTGAGCATTCCTCGCTTTCTGTATAGAAATAATCCCAATCCTGCTCTGCTATCAGCACACTGTGGTCAAAGTCATCCATTGCAGGCTTTATTCTAACATCTGGAATAAAGAAAACATCCTATAGGAAATCCTATAGCTTTAAACATGAGACCCACAAAATAATCCAGTATGTTGGCCTCTTGTATTTGGCTATTACATTTTGCATTGCTATATGTTTGGTTAAAATGACCTAGTTTAGTAGATCGTGGTTTATAACAGTTATTAAGAAGCAATCTTATCTTATCTGTATTATCTTTACCAACATTCCAGAGCTTAATTTAGCCTAACCGCACAACACTACAGTATCTTTCTCTACTGTTACAGCTGACGTCTCTTTGTTTCTTCATACTATTATGAAAAACAATAGGGCAGTTTCCCGGAGACGGATTAGATTAATCTAGGCCTTGGTTATAAGACATTTAAGTAGTTTTTACAAACACACCTTACAAAAAACAATACTGGTTTGCATCTTGAGACAAAACAATGGCAGTGATATGTTAAGATATGTCGGTACAAGATGTTTTTAAATTAAGGCAGCTCAAACATGCATTTTAGTCTAAGACTGGGATAAGACCTCTTTGGTAAACCCCCCTTAAAGGCGGGATACATGATTTTTGAAAAACTATTTGGAAAAGGGAGTTGGGCCGAGAACCAAAACACACTTGTAGCTAATCAGCATGTCCACTAACCGCCATCGTTGACTGGGTTGCGTATGTGCAGGGCGAGTCTATCAAAAGAAGGTCCAGATTCTGTTGGGGTAGGGGCGTGTTTGTTTAGGTCAGTGGTGATCAACCCTGTTCCTGGAGATCTACTGTCCTGCAGAGTTAGCTCCATACCCAATCAAACACACCTGATCCTGGCAATCAAGCATTTCAGGGCTACCTAAAAAGTCAGATGTGTTGAAGCCGGATTGGAACTAAAATATGCAGGAGGGTAGATCTCCAGGAACCAATATGTCTTTTTTGGGTGTGTTCTTTTAAATGCAAATGAGCTGATCTCTGCATGAAATGGTAGTGCTGTGGTTGGATAGTGCAGATTAAGGGGTGGTAAATTTAAATTACCTACTTTTTCACATGCATGCAGAGAATGGTTTACCAAAACTAAGTTACTGGGTTGTTCTTTTTTACATTTTCTAGGTTGATAGAAGCACTGGAGACCCACTTATAGCACTTAAACATGGAAAATTCCGATTTTCATGATATGTTCCCTTTAATTGACCTAATATAAATAAGGCTAGTCCTGGATTAACCTAAACCCTGTCCGGAAAACCGCCCCAAAATGTTATATTTTAATATTAAGGACTACACTATGAATTAATTTACCATAGAATTAGACGTAATACAATACACATGTACAAAGTAGCTCATATAGCTCAGCTGTTAGAGCTTTGCTTTAGCAACGCAAAGGTCATTCGTTCCATCTCCATGGAACACAGACACTGATAAGAAAATTTACAGCTTGAATGCACTGTACGTCACTTTGAATAAAAGCGTCTGCCCAATTCATAAATTGAATCATATCATGCATTTCATCATATTATTATATTAATAGCTCTTTTAGTTCTGTGCAGGGTTAAGGACGGCTAAATTATTTATGGTACACTACTAGTACACAGAGAACAGGCCAAAGAAAAACTAATTTGCACACAAAACTTCATAAACAAAACTTGCCACAGACCTCTAACTCTATAGATTCGGCATGTATAGGCAGTTTTTTGACAACATCTCTCCTTATCTAGATCTCTCTTACCTTTAGCTGTTATTTACGCTTGTAAACAGTTCAGTGTTAATCCAGCACTGGCATGGCACCATCTACTGACTAGAGTCCCACTGCCCTTGCAGGAGGACCCTCAGTGCAGGTCTGTTATAAATAGAACCTTGTATCTGATCACATGTTAGGGTGCGTATGTGCTTACATTTTCAGAAGGGTGTCCTGTTTCACATATATAAATAAAGTTTCTCTAGGGAGACGGTACAATTGTGTACCTGCAGCTATTCAGTGAAGGGTTAAACAACTGATGCTGGTAAAGTGTGCTTAAGGAAAAACTCAGGATCAAGCTTTACTTATAGGGCCTACTGTAGTAAACATAAGACAAAATGCAAGGTGTTAATGTAAAAACATACTGTAAAAGCATTTTCATGTTAACAATAAAATAAATCTTTTAAAGTAAATTTCTTATAAAAATTCTTGAAGCTGGGGGTGTAATAATCCAGCTTTTTCAGTTTTGGAATAAAGCATTGCTACAGTATATATATATATATATATATATATATCTTATTAGCAAATATTAATTCATAAAATTATAAAAAAATTTAAGTAAATAAAAATTGAAAACATGAGACTTTGAAACAGTATTCATTTATCACAAATTACAAAATATTTACTTAAAAGTGTTTTGCCTATTTTAAACATACAAAAATAATTTACAGTGAAGTGTGGAAAGTATGTGTCAATTAAAGGCGGGGTGCATGATTTTTGAAAAAAAACAAAAACTTTGGAAAAGTGGCTACACACTTGTAGCCAATCAGCATTAAGGGGCGTGTCTACTAATCGGTTGCGTATGTGTGGGGAAGGTCTTTTCAAAAAAAGGTCCTGATTCTATTGGGTTTGTTTATGTTATTTCAAATGTCAAAATTGGCTTTCAGAGATCATGCATGCCACCTTTAAAACCAAATACAACAAATATTCAGTGATCAATATTTTGTATACATGTAATACTTGTCAAATTGAGAAAGCTGTGTGTTTTTAACAAAATATCAAGCTGTTGTGTTTTAGCCTCTTCTGCTATCGACCTTCATTTCACAGAGTCAATCTTATCAAGTGTTTTGCTTCCACTCAAATAAATGCTTCTGGTTTGCGTGAAAGATAACCTTAGTCTCTTTCACAACATTAATTTGTGCCCTATAAACCCACTGAAGGCTTTGTGACAATAAGCGTTTCTGGAGTCCCTGCTTCTTCCTTGACACATTTAGACACAAACAGACACTGTAGAGGCCACATTATGATGAAGAGTAGTACAAGCATTATTATAATAAAGAGTATGAGTCTCTTCCTGTTCCCGTAAAACCCCAAGAATCTCAACAGCCTGCGCCCACAACCCTCAGTTCGCTCCTCACTGCTCTCGCTCTCCTCTTGTTTGTTCCCTGCGATGTTAATACAGATACAGTCAGATATTGTTGTGTTCGAGTAGCACAGTTTCTGTCCATCCAGGAAAACTTTTTCCACTTGTTGCTGGTCGCTCGGAAGTTGACCCAAAACTTCCTGACTGGTGACCAGACCTGGGGCACCATGCTCTGGTACAGTTGTTGGGCGTCGACAAAGAGGGCAGGTGATCTGGGTGACATTCTGCTCCGGTGCAATAGCCACAAAACGTGCCATGCACTCTAGGCAGAAGGTGTGAGTACAATCAAGAAGCTTTGGAGTCTTGAAAGTGTTGTCGTATGCACAAAAGCAGATCGAACATTCTGGTAAGTCACTCCAGTCGTGGCTTGTAATGATATTATTGGATGGCACTGCATTTTGTTTGTGTTGTATTGTTCCAAAATGTGTTACTGTTGACCATTCAGAGTCTTGCATCCTGGTGGTTGGCAGAACACCTGAAATGCACAATAAATGCTTTAGTCATTCCCTGATATGATCATTGCTTGAAAATATATGTGACCCTATGTTCAATGTATACCAATTATGATTTATTGTTTTCTACATAAAATGACCCTGCCTTATGTAAAGAGCATTGTGTAGACGCACGGCAAATGCCCTCCAATAGAGAGCGAAGCGCGCGTAGTGCGGTACTTATACTTTAAGTAAAAATTTAAGGTAAATAAACTTTTAAAAATTACTTCAGTTGGTAGCCCCTTCAAAACTTAAGCTTTTTATAATGAGAAAATTTAATTATGCACTTTTTAAAAAAACATGCAAATTTTCCAGCTTCCCTAGAGTTAAACATTTGATTTTTACGGTTTTGAAATCCATTCAGCCGATCTTCGGGTCTGGCGGTACCACTTTTAGCATAGCTTAGCATAATCCATTGAATCTGATTAGACCATTAGCATCGCACTCAAAAATAACCAAAGAGCGTCGTTATTTTTCCTATTTAAAACTTGACTCTTCTGTAGTTACATCGTGTAGCCTACTAAGGCCGACGGAAAATTTAAAGTTGCTATTTTCTAGGCAGATATGTCTAGGAACTATACTCTCATTTCGGCGTAATAATCAAGGACTTTGCTGCCGTACCATGGCTTCAGCAGGTGCAATGATATTACGCAGTGCCCGAAAATAGTCCACGGCTATTGAAAGTTTCCAAGGGGACTTTTCAGTAAATAATATGCTACTGTAATTTCTACAGAAATTTTTAGTTTCACTTTTTACGGTGTAGTAGCAAACCTGCTTTTATTGGAATTTCATTAAATTTCATTCAGAAAATGTTTAATGATCTCTAATTTTTAAGTCACTTTGGATAAAATATTCTGCTAAATAAATAAATGCACTGTGGCTTTTATTACATTATTACATCTGCTTTAAATTTCTTTTTTAAAGTCATTTCAATTTATTTATCTTGACTAGAGATGAGTTATTATTACTACAGAAAAATTGTTATAACTTGAAAAAAGTCAACTTCAATACATTTAAGTTGTAGAAACTAATCTCTTGTCAACATTATAAATAATAGTAAGTTGACATGACTTGTAAATCTGAGTTGATTCAACAAAAAAATATAAGGCATGCAAAGATTTTTTACAGTGTAGCAACACTTCCTTAAATATTGTATAAACAACAAATTGCTTAAATGGTTTAAAATAGTTTACATCAAACATTCATTAACATACAAATCCTAGTTAGAGCAAATATTACCTTAAAAGAGGAGGTGAATATTTTTCTTCTTTTCAAGATCTTCTGAAACATCTGATCCTATAAAAATAGAATTCAGCAATTTTCCACACCTGTCTCAGTCGTCCGGCTCTAAAAAGTCTCAATATATTTCTGAACGGTCTCAAGTTGATTAAAACAATAATAATGACCTTCTTCTTTTATCTATATGATCCTCAGTCATCCTGCGCACAAAACTGACACACTTACGACTGTAAATTTAGGAGCAGCAGGTGGGACGATGAAGAGAGGGAAGTAGGAAGCAATTTTTCCACTAGGATTAGGTTACAGTACTGTGCAGTCATTGTAGACGTATAACGTAATGATGACAAAGCATTTTAAGTGACTAAGGTTTGAACACTGAATAAATTTAGAATATTAAAGTTTCACCATCTGTAAACTTAGAGACAATTTCTTAATACATTGGATTATGTTAAGTAATGGTATAACTGAATATTATTTGCTATGTTAATAATGATTTATGATCTGAATAATATTTGTGTTTACAAAGCACAGTTAAAAATTCTTATGTGTGTGTGTGTACTGTACGTATTGTTTATAGTGCCTGCATTTGGGCAAAAGAGACTTTTAGGAGATTGTTTGGGTCAAATATAAAAAGTTCTTTGTCAATTTAAACCAATGGCTGGTTTGTTCCTTTTTGACCTAAACATAACCCAGCATTTTTTTGTGTGTGTATCAGTTATATTGATATCAATAAAAGACTCCAAAAAACAGGTCACTGATAGGAAAACAAGCATTTTATTTTACACAAGTATAATAAAAACATCCAAAGAATAAATCATAAATTCAAATCATTTACAGAGTCATAAAGTAATAATCATCACATTGTTTTATTCTCTGTCTCTTGAGGATAAGCAGAAATACATATGGGATGTTTGGATAGTGTAAAAATGTTAGAATAACTTTCAATTAATTGCTTAAAGTAAGAAATGTGGTAATAAACATCATGCATGACGAACATCACATTAGGGATTTTGCTAATCATTAAGTGGTTCTTACTTTATTCTGATCTAGTACTGCGTTATGAGGAAGTAGTTATATTTTTTCAGTTAATGTATTCTCAATCTGTTTACAGGCAACACATTCAGGTAAGTTGTGGTTTCCTGACACTAAAAATAGTCAAGTTTATGTGAATTCCATGTGAAAATGACTATAACACAATGGAAATATTTTATAAATAAAATAAGTCATTTTTTTACAAACTCAACTCTTCCAAGAATTCCCACCATTGATTAATATTGTACCATGTTGATGTGATCCAAAATCTTTGTGTGTGTGCTTTGTGAAATGATACAAAATAAACATTGCTGAATTATCATAAATCAAAATGTCTTTTATTTCCGTAAACACTGACATCATAAAATATTCAATATGTGTGATCATTACTCAACATCAAGAAATCAACATACAAAAAGTTCCAACATCTGATATCTGAACATAAGTTGTATACAAAACCTATGGACATGGTTTCCAGTCGCTGCACAACAGCCAATAAAAACAGCAAAAGAAATAAGTTGAATCTACTTGGTTATTTTTTAACAGACCTACCCCCTACACAAACAGTGGCATTTACATCTATTAAGTAAACATTATTTGCTTTATATTAAAACAGCATACCGAAGATTTTAAATATTACAATAATAAAAAAACATTCATATACTAAAATATGTAGAAAAGGTACAGAAAAATAAAAATAATTCAAAAAATAAGAAAAACCTTAAACGGAAAATCTTAAATATATATATGGCATTGTGAAGGCCACTACTTGCAATACATAATTAATACAAAATAAAGTAAAAAATGAAAAAGAAAAATTGCCCCCTTCAAATAAATACCAGTGCATTACTTTCTTTACTATTCCAAGCTTTATCCTCTTCAACTAAAACCATATACATTTACCAGATCATATACAAGTTCTTCTATAATCATACAATCTAAAAACTTAAAAATATTCAAGATGTTCTTCATTCTTTAGCACATTTAGTTAATGGCACTTTGTCTTTTAAAGTGGAAACAGAAAGTGGTCAAAACACTATAACACTACTATCTGGGACATTTCCCTACAGTTTTGCTTATATTTTGCTGATTAACAGCAAAAATGTCACGTTATGACATAGCACATTTTTAATTATTCATTATATATCTGGGGACATCTTTGGTGCATGCCAGAATCATAAATATTTAATATAGTATTGATTTGTATCCAACATAAATATAAAATATATTTTTCAGCAATAGATGTATGTGGCAAGTGCTAATGAGATTGGTGGAAAAGGTACAGAATCAGTAGAAAATGTTAAATTTTAATAAGTTGGAAATCATTAAAATGGATTTATCTCAGCTTAAAAAATACAAATAGGTGCAATGCAATGAGGTTGGAGGAGTTGTGTGCAAATATCACAAATCGTGGAAGTCTTGTTTTGGATCTTAGGTACAATGTCACAAAATTTAACATTACTATATCACATGAAAATAATGCTAATAAATATAAACATTACAAATTTCATCGAGGACACAAGTTACCCGATTAAAGTATGACACTCAAAAATACTCTAGTAGTGCAACAAGATCTCTTAAAAAAACAACTAAACATATTATGTGAAAAATATATAAATAAATATTGGCAAGCCTACATCAGTAACATACCACTGGCTCATGTACGTAACCGAGATTTTTACAAAAAAAAATGTTAATAAAAAAAAAAACAGTGCTAAGGGACAGACTTCCATTTTAAAATCTGGCTCATAAAAGCTGGTCACACATTGTATACCTTTGTTACTGCCCCTGTTGCCACAGTGGCACTCTTGGATGCTGATGTTGCTGAAGGCCTCTCCCTCCTGACATATCTCGGTTTGCGAACTGCAGACAAAAAATAATTTACATGTACTTCCTAACATCTAAAATATACATGAGAGACATTTTTAATGCATAGTATTCAGATAATAAAAATATAGTAGATAGTACTGTAGTTTCACATACCTGAACCGGTGGCTTCAGGAATCATGACAGCCTGTTAATGAAAACAAAAGAAATAAAAAACCTTTCCTTATTAGTACTTCTGAAATGCATTAATTAACAATCAGCTAAAACAATCATATTTTAGATCTTACAGTACCGTCTCACTTGGTTGAAATATAAAAGCTGAAAAATAAAAACATAGTTACATTTATCATTAAAATCATAAGAGATTAAAATAAAAATAGGTACAGTAAGCAACATGTCTTACCCTTGTTGCGCTTGTAGAAGACACCAGGGAGGCGGTTTGATCGCTTAAGGTAAAAGAACGATGCAACGGAGAGAATGAGACCCAGGCTGATGAGCAGAGTTCCTAAAAGAACAGAGGCAGCCACCCCTGGACCACCTGCCATTGTACACATAATACACAAAGAATGAAGACTACTAAAAAATTAAATATAGAAAATAGATTTGCTTTTAAAACTGCTTTGTTTGTGGACCACCCACGCACTCACTTTTAACTTACCAATAATTGGGAATGTAGGTAATGGTGTTTGACTGATCCTTGCTATGGAGTATAAAATGTACAATGTTAAGCAAAGAGGACTATTATTATGTATTATATACAGTATACTATTAATATAACATTATTATTATTATTATTATCCAATATTCTGGGCAAATGCAGAGCATGTTTATATGTGAATGCACCTAAAATTATATTCTTTGTATGTCTATTTAAATATTTAATATTTCTATGGCACAGCACTTACTATTGTTAAGTGTTGAATTCCCCTGCTCTGGTGAGTCACAGGACACACAAAAGTTTGTACTGTTTTCTTGAACATTAAGGAGACATATACAAGGATATACAAAGAATCACACAATAAAGGATCATTAGTGATGAACCAATAATCGGTATCAGACTATAAAAGCATCCGATAGTTTAAAAACAGCCGATAGTCCTGAGCAATAAATCCTTTCTATTAAAAGAAAAAAAAATGCAATGAATTAGAATTTTGTGAATACAAAATGTAAAGAAGCATCATTGGGTTAATGTTCGATATTAATGGTCATTATATGAATGAATAACATTTAGAAAATGTAATCTTCAGAATTTAGTAAATGCAAGTTAAAATAAATCACCTAACTATCGGTATCACCAGATATCATTATAAACAATCAGCTGTTGGTAGAAAAATTAAAACTTTGTGCATCTCTTATGATAATGCTGACATTGAAATTAGGTTTGAGTAGGGATGCACCAATGTATTGGCCTATAATCGGTATTGGCAGATAAAAGCACATTTTCCCACTATCGGACATCAGCCGATTGTTTAAAACAAGCCTATGATAAGAGCAGATTATATTCTGGCAGAAAAATGCATCATCATTATTTTGATTTCTGTGATAATGTCAACATCAGAGTTGCAGTTCTGTAGATGTCATTCTAAGTAATCGAAGATCGGTATCAGCACTAAAATCCTGTATTGATGAATCCCTTGTTTTGAGTATTTTTAGGGGACATTCCTCTGCATAAACCACAAAAATTCTGAATACAATTAATTCATATTAAGTGGGGTCCAAAAAATATTTGATTTAATTTTCCAATTTAATTAATACATTTTCATAATAAATTATATTTACAGCAAATTAATTAGAATTAAAATGTAATATATTTCCTCATAGTTGATTGGTAATCTAAAAGTAGTGCATAATCTTAATATTAAAAATATTTATTTTTCATTAGACCCCACTGAATATAAGGGAGAGCGGGGCACAAACTAACGCTTTTTGGCTCTGGCTCTATCATTTCAAAAAGTTAGAGTAACATTTTTTTTACACAATCAACACACACATCTCTGCTACAAATGAACACTTAAAGTACAAATATAAAAAATACAATTACACCGAAAGTGACAGAAGTGCAAACATTATAACTTACCCAATAGGTGGGGTTCATTATAACCATTTTTTTAAACACAAATAATTCAATAAAATTCTGTCTATAATATATACTTAAGGTAGATATTGTTTATATATCTGCCTATAATAGATAGATATCCACACATTCATCCATCCATGATCCTTCATCTAACCATCATTGTGTTAAGAATTAATAAGTTATTTTCCCTAATATTGTATTAACGGTTATCATTTTGATTAATAGTATTAACATTGTTTTTATTTAATTATCATTGTTTACCTGAGGCTTAATTGTAACACTTTTTAATCCCAGCTATCAGTTGCTGACATGTTTCAAAATGGTGTTATGTTTTAGGTAACAAGACAGTGATTAAAATAAAATATGGTTGGATTTGGTGACTTACATACCCAACTCAGAAAGCGAAAAAAAAAAAAAAACATAACATGAACAAATGTACCTTAATGACTCCAAACACTCTTTGTTCAATATTTTAACAAAAACACATCAAAACTTTCACAAATTCACAGGAGATCTTCTGACAGTAAGAGAAAAACACCAAAAGCACATGTTGCTCGGCCCTGTATAAATATGTGAACTAAATGTGTAAACCCTTGTTAGTTTGTGCCCCGCTCACCCCTACTATATAAATATGTATAATTGATGTTAAACATCAAACATACCAGGATCGCAGAGTGTACTATTTGCACAGGTTTCATTCATTTTCTTTATTCTTTCACAACAGTCATTGGAGTTATTCAGCAGAGTCTGAAACATAAAAAGTCATACTGTATATACACACCAAGACTGAAATCACCATTATAATATTTAACTCAACACACCTTAGTTATGATAACTAATATATAATGTTGTTAAATACTCAATAGTTAAATACTCTCACGAGTGTTAAGTGATTATTCCTTAAGAGAAAAGACAAGGGATACCTTGGTCTCTGGAATTGCTAACACAAATAGAGCAGCACTGAGGATGTAGTAGACTCTACTCATGATGAGATTACTCCTGTGGGTTAGACTGAGTCAATATCGATCTGCAACCCATAATGTTTGCCACAAATAGACGTATACCATGTTGTGTCCAATGTTTTAATAAACGTTTGCATAGGGCAACATCAACAGTGAGCCACAAGGTACATTGCAAGGCTCCTTATCATCTCATTGTGCACTTCTCTTGTATAAATGGCCTCGTTTTTCAGCCCTATTTAATTTTTGAAACTCTATACTTTGGTAAGAAAATATAAACTAATGTATGACATTCTACCCCCAAGTACAAAGTCATTTCGCAAACAAACAACCAACCCAACAGGTTCTTTACCAGTCTGGGTAATCTGAGTATCTTGATAATGAACGTGTCGCCTGTTTTAAATGCTATGCCCATATAATGTGCAATATAAAAGAGAAGCATGTGACATTGACAACATTATCCAGGTTTTAAATGACAATAAATAGGCGAACTTACCTATGAAACGCAAGTTGTGTCAGAAATCTCACTCAACGAGAGTTTACTTCCTGATTAATAAACTGTGCACTGTCAAAATAAAGGTCTGCTACACAGACACCAACACACTTTGCATTATTGGATAAGTTTTGCCTTTATTAAAACATTAACACTTAAAATACAAAAAATAGATACATATATATCAATTGTTAAAAATACCCAAATACACGCAATACTTTTGAAGGGAATTTCGTAAGTCGTCGATTTAATACATTGACATTTTTCCCTGAAACATATTATTGTATATTTAATTCTAAAATTTAAATAGAGTTATGTTATATGTTGTAGAGAAGATGGATCATATTAGACACTGAGTAACTTTACACTTCCAAATCACTAGGACTTTTATTATGAAGACAAGAGTATATTTGGTTGCTAGGACACCATTTATTGAGCCAGCAACATCAGCAGACGACTCCATTTAGAGTGAACAACAGCTGACCTAATAAAAGAATTAGAAAAATACCTCATACAGAGAAATCATCTCATTGCTAAACAAGACCACAAACATTAATTCCCACAAACAATAATTATATGCCATTATGTATCATGACATACACGTCATTTACTCAGCTGCATTGCAAATTATTTTTTTTGTATTTCCTTAACTGATTAATTATTGTAAAAGCATATAATTAAAATGTTACACAAAAGAAGCCTAGTTTACTTAAAGTATTAGATTTTTCTCGTCTGTTCAGAACATATATTAATAAACATTATATTAAAAACTGTGAAATTAATTAAAAAATTAACTTTAGAAAATAACATCAGTGCCCTCAAATTTCTTTTAAGCATTGAAAGAGTGCCACCTAGCGATTTAATTTATTAGTGTATTGATCCGGTGTCTGGATGATGCTAAAAAAAAAACGAAGTTAATATTGCTGAAAACTGGAACGGTTTGAATTTCATTAGCCCGGGAAAACTGCTGCGGGCCGTTAAGAATGTCACGCGCAGAGATACAGTAGTCTTCACGGTCATTATCAGCGAGCTGGTTAAAATAATTTCTGTCGCTACTAAACGTTATCAAATATGACCATACATAACTTTCAGGTAAGTTTTTGAGATGAGCTCAAAATGTGTAACGCGCTGTTATGTTTTCTCACCACTTTGAAAATACAGTTTTGCCTCGTGTGTCCAGTAAATTGATTTCTGACGTTCGTTAGATGAATGACAGAATTATAGAATTTCTAAACGTGTTTTAAAAGAAACACACCATTTAGCTGTCTCTTTAGTTCATTATTGGGTTCTTTTCTTGTGTAGTATGAAGTGTTTTGGTCTGTTTTCATAGTGCAAATTATTGTGACTGTGAAGCATTGAAAATGAAACCTAACGTTTGGAATATTAACGAGCTCTTGAATATCCCTGCATATTCTGGGTATGTTTTATGCCTCAGTTATTTATTTGGGCATTTGCCCACTGCCTTTTGCGTACCAAAATGTCATAACCAGCATTATTTTGAAGAAAATTAAATAGAGAATTTGTTATAGGGGAATAAAAACGAGTAAAGGGTCCGGAAACAATGACTACTCCAGACAGACTGATTCCCAGTTTCTGCTGGGCTCTCAATTCTGGCCTGAAAATTCACAGAGCTTTTCTCAGGATATGACTGGCCAAAATGCAGGCTCTCAGAAAAACTCACAATCACAGGAGGTAAATATCTTTAATACCAAAATTATTCATATGCAGTGATAAATATAAATTTTTTTATATACCTATATGTTGTTGCATGTTTTTTGTCTCTGATCCCCACTGTCCAAAAATTAAATCTAAATTGTTTACTCTTTTGCAGTTGAAGAAAATGACGGTGTCTGCCAGTTATAGTTCCAAGCCATTTTTGTTTAGTGATGGCAAAATCCCAAATTTCACTGGTAATAAAGCTGTTGGCATGTTGGACAGATTTGAAGAGGAGAAGAGAAATGCCAAAGAAAAATATGAAAGGTATTCAGTCCATTCACCCTGAAACTTTAAAACCGTAATAAAAATGTTTTTCAACTATTTACATACCTTCCTCAAATGTTTGACACAGTAGCTTTGGTTATGTCCTGATATTTTGCGTTTTTCCATTTAGAGAAAATCTCACTCATAAAATTCTACAATTGCAGGAGTCTCTGGAAAGTGTAAGTAATACTCATGCATGCAAAACACTGGCTGCGTACACACTGCATATAAATTTTGTTGTCACTTCACCTTTTAAAGCTCCCATTGCACACGCTGTTTCTGCATATCTGATGTTAATCTTGAGTACCTATAGAGTAGTATTATTTCCTTCATGTCTTTGCGGAGTTTTTAGTTTTATCAGATTTATAAAAGACAGATCAGCTCTAGCGATTCTTTCCGATAACGCACAGAAAAATTCGGAAGGAGGAGTCACAAGCTGCGAGAGGAGTGAATCACGAGCCAAGCAAACACTGGATAACTTATGATTCACAACATGTTCATGTCATTTACATTATATGAACTTACGCACCGATTTCCAACATAACACAGAAGTCTGTCTTACCGCATGCAACTCATGACCCGGTTGGGACTTTTCAACAAAATCCAGCGTTAAACAAACGCACATGCAAAACTCCGCTGCTACCCCGGATAAGCAAACTATATCCATTGTTTCCATAAGGCTGGCTTACATCTCCCTACATCCAAAAACACACTTCTTTTTTCGTGCCATTATTGATATAAAATAAAGCTGTTGCGTGAAGTGACTTCTAGTGTCTTCGGTTCTCGCTCTCCCGCTGATTGATGTGTGGACGTGCCCATAAAAAGAAATGATACGTAAACTGTGTTGAAAAGTCAGAATGCATGAAATACCATTGAATCCCCCCTTTAATGCTTTATCCTGTTCTGTACCTGGACCGGCAACCGCATTCTACAACTAAATTAACTCCCGCAAAATGCTGGTACATAACCATACTGAACAACTAGTTGTTGATGAAGTATTTTATTGTGCATCATAGACATGACAGGTCTCTCTTCTAAAAAAAATAAATGCCTAGAAGAGAAAATGTCTTCTGTATGTGCGTTGGAGAAAATGGCAGAGCTCCAAATGTTTGCTTACTAGAGTTGCCAGATCTTGCACGAAAAAATAAACTGAATAAATCTAAATGCTTTAACTCAAAGATCAAAATATTGGGACTGGAACCTTTAAGAGGGTTGCACACCGGACGCGCAGCGCTGCGCAGCGCCGTGGCGTTCTAAAAAAATGTAACACATTGTTTTCTACGAGTGTACGTGCATCGGCGCCGACAGGTGGCGCCTGTCTGCAGCGCCCAACTACGACTCAGGAAGTTGCTCTAATCCCTGTCGAGCCACAGAGCACCACTCACATAGTTTAACAATAAATTACACGATATTTGTCCCAAATCATTAACATTAAACATTGGCTGCTAATGTATATTTTGCATTTTGAAGTAGACGCTATCTGACTAAGCTTGCGCTATTTAATGTGCACTTCCGGTTCTACAATACCTCAGAATTGTCCTAGACGCGATTCGATGTGGTGCTGAGCCACGTGTCCGGTGTGTGACCCCCTTTACACTTTAATAACACCAATAACTTCGCTTCATGAGCCAAAAGCCATAAATGGTTAAGCGTCACAATGGTATATAAGTACAAAAAAGATGACCTGGCAACACTAAAAGACAGCGTTCTGTGGAGCAGCCTCATAAATGCGTACAACACACAACACCAAGTCGGAGGTTTATTGCAAAACATAATGCTTTAATATTATTTTGGTCGAAGCTGTGATTGATAAGCATGCGAGACAGTAGAACGTTGCTATGGTTATCTCTGTCAATCATCTTTTTTTGGGAGATAGTCTTGTTCTGTACAGACATGGAATGGGGTATTCACTCCTGCATTTAAATGTGGTTGTCATTCCTGAAAGTTTCCAGTGTGTAGGAGGCCACTGTTACTTTGCAAACAGTGACAGCTCTATGGGTTGCAATACTACCGTTATACTATTAAGAAACTCACTCACTTTGACACCTTTAAACCCTTTAGATCAGAGAGACATTGTTAAATCGCATCGAGGGAAGTAATGACAGAACCAGAGAAGTCTTAGTGGAGAGAATGGATAATTTTTCCAAAACAAGTAAGTTTCTGCTTAGTTTCTTTTAACTGTATGCTGATGGTAAAATGTTTGACCACAGACAGTGCTACCATTAATACTATGCATACTGTCTATTGCAGTTGAGGATTATTTAAACAGTGTAAGAGAGGGTATAACATGTCATTTTGAGACTCTGCAGAGCCAAACACAAAATGGGCTAGAGGATAGGGAAGCCAAGGTAAGGGCATAAGCATCTCGACAATCAAACTATTATTAATGTGTATTCTATATTGGCATTATGTCACAAGATATAGAGGCATACACGTTTACCAACAAAGAAGTGTTAACACATTTTCTATCAAATTAGATCAGTCTGGCTACAAAAGATTTAAACTCAAACTTCCTTAACCTGCAACGGGATTTGGAGCATCTGAAAGCAGAGCAGAGCAAGGAACAGGGAATGCTAGGAAAGATTCTGTCTCAGCTTGGCACTTTGACTGCTATTCACAGTCCGACAGTAGGACGTGTCTCTGCCAGAATGATTGATAGTGAAGTTCAGACATCTCCTGGACTATTAGAGAGGTTCATGTCAGCTGAAAAACATGAGAGCATGATGCTTTGTCCATTTAAAACACCTAAAGCACAAAACAGAAATACACATGTCCTGCCTGTGCGAGGACAGCAGCAGCTAAAGCAAACAGAAGTCAGGTCAGAGTATTCCATAACAAGCCCACCTGCTAATTCTTCATTCATTACACCCATCGAGGACCCCAACAAGGAGTTTTTAGATAGACCCCTTGTGCATTTCGAACCAGAAAAGCCTTTGCATGCAGGTGAAAATCGGCAGAAACGTTCCTGTGATGCTTTGCCACCACCAAAGGTTCTCAGAAGACGCCAAAAGGCCCTAAATTTCAGAGGTAAAAAAAGAGCATTGGTTCTTCCACAAAGACAGTCAGTGAGACAAAAAGAGGCTCTACAGCTCTCCAACAACAACCAGCAGAATGAAGACCTAAAAGGTGAACAAAAAGGCACAGCACCTCTGTCTTCTGTTTGTGACAGCTGGTTAATGCCCAACAAGTCTGTTGCAGAGAATCACTTAAAATCTGGAAAACTGCAAACCACTGTAGCTCCAGTCAGTATGTGTGCAGCTGAACAACCACTAAACCCTTTCAGTATGTGGTCACAGGACACAAACAACTCCCAAATGATTGTGGAGTACAAGATGACCAAGTGGGAAAAAGTGGTGCCTGAACCAGAAGTCAATGTCATAACAGGAGAAGGAGGCCTTTGGCAGCTTTTCGACTTTAATAATGACTCAGAATAAAATGCAAAACTACTAAAATATTCAGTTTTGAATGTGTGAGCTTAGTAAGTGTTATAGTTGTATGGTTTCTAACACCTATGTTGTGTGTTTGTAAAGTTTGTACTTTTGTGTTATGATTTGGAAAAAAATATTTTAGAGAACCTCAGTGCAACATCAAAAAAGAAAACACATTTTAAAAACATATTAAAGTTAAAACGTGGCACAAGTTTTGGAATTGTTACGCTATTGTTAAGTAACATTGTTTAATAAATTGCATAGACTGCTAAACGTTACATATATTCTTTTCCTCCATGCAATGCATTGTTTCTTCGCTAATAAAAATAATATTTTAGCATCGACCATGCATTGTTTAATATGCATTCAACACATTGTATTCTTCAGCTAGTGGTAAAATTAATGAAAAAAAAAACATTAAAATTGGCATAAATAGTTAGCAAATTCTACCATTTTTGAAAGCCCTCTTCTATTTCTATCTTGTTATCCTTATGTCTAGTGGCACTTGCTCTTCTGTCTTATACAGCAGATCACATATAAAGTTAATTTTTATGAGAAATCACCATCAGAGAAATGTCATTCATCTACCAAGTCAGCAGGAGGGGGAATGAGTCCACGAGGATTCATATTAGCCACCAAACATACATCGTAACAGTCGTGCATCAGTGCCTGCTTTGCCACTACAGTCCATACATTTTCCCAGGGGTCCAACTGCAGGATGTCTTTAGTGATGATATCATGACGATCTTGAAAAAAGAGTGAAATACTGTATAATTTGAATCATCACAGCGTTGGTAATTTTTCCTGCTCCAATAACCAGATCATGTTTGTAAGGTTTAATTTATATGGCAAGAGATTTTGATGACTAATATAACAGTATTTTTTACCTGCTCCTTTGTAGTATCCACAGACATAAAGTTTCCCGTCAACCACACCAGCATTTGAAGCATTGCTGCGTAGTGATAGGAGAGAGTATGGTAAAGGAGGACCATCTCTCCAGAAATCTCCATCAGGGTTGTAGATCTCCACTACATTAAGACAGTGACGTGACTGCCCACGATCCACACCTTCGCACCCGATACCACCTGTAGGAGTTGAATGTAAGACAAAACTTTTTATAGCACAGCAAAAACTTGATATTTATTGCATGCACCTTTAGGATTAACCATTTAGTGTAAACAATATGCAGAAGAAGGTTTGAAGTGTTGTAGAGTAATACAAAGGCTGTAATGGTGAGTGAGCTACTGTAATTACTATGAAATTCTTACATACAACATTGTGTCAAACACAACAGGGTTGATTTTTAAAATCACAAGTTTGCCCACACCAATTTTTTATGTTTTTATATATTGAAAATCTCACCCAGTACATAGATTTCTCCATTGAGCGCAACCGCACTGCAGCGGTATTTTGAATATTTCATTGGGCCAAGTTCGCTCCACTTGTTTGTTTCTGGGTCATATTCAAGCAGCCGGTTACTCATACGGTCAGGCTCGTCATCTGTCCGGTATGACTGTCGTTCGTGAGACATGGCAGAACAGGTGCAGTAAAGGGAAAGAGAGAAGGGAGAGGGCAATAAACTGGCTTAGTCACTGTGATCCTTTTTAAAGCAGTTTGTTTGTTTGTGTCATACATCTTTATAGCACATGAAAACTGAACTTGTGCTGTCAGTACTGCACACAAGTTTAATATCAGTACCTTACAAATTGTAGTGATTGATGTTTTGCTCCATTAATATTACAAGGAATTCCTTTACAAAGAATACAAGGTGTACATTTTTAACAATATGTGTTTTGGCATGACCTTTTGCGCTGATAAGGCTATCACTGTGCTATACAGGAGCACACTTTTAATTGATTACACCTTTGAATTTTCCCAGAAGTCTCATAGACTTCTGACAGATTGTATTGTGAACATAACCAATTTGCACTTTACCTGTGGGGTTCGCCCCCCGAGCACATACAGGCGGCCCTTCATGCGAACTACACTGTGATAGGCAAGGGGCATGGGCAGAGGGGCAGCACTACGCCAAGGCCCACCATGTAAAGACCAGCGTTCAACACTATTGGTGATGAGATACTGATTCTTCAGCTTCATCTGACCACCAATCAGATACAGGTTCTCTCCCAGAGAGCTCAGGGCATAAGAGTCCCGATATTCTGCTGAACTCAAGTGTTTCCAGCTACCTTGGGCTTCCTTGTTGTACCTAAAAAAAGTAAATGCAAACATTTGCTCTAAAGACAAACAAACTATCTGCGTTGATACTATAAACGGTTTAAAAACATTTGGGGTATTACTGTAATTTTCTCCTGCAGAAGCCTCACATGAAAATCTCGACGTTTCTTTCTTTCTGTCTTGACATCTTTCGAGCTCCTAGCTCTCCCGACACAATAATCAGATTCTTCTCGGTCACCACCCCGGCACAGACGTATCCGAGTGCATCGCCGTATCGTGGTGAGGTAATGAAAAGTGTTCGTCCGGTATTGGGAGCGTAACAGAAGCTCCGCTCGGTGTAACTTCCGTAACGCGAACGTATCCCTCCGCCATCATTACCGATGCAGAGCAAAAGATCTGTGGTCTCCATGCCGTAGCGCAGTTTCAGTCGGCGAGGTGGAGCATGTGCATCCATGCTTGCCGTTTCAATGGCCTGTTCCATTATTTCAAGACATTCGGCATCGGTCAGCAGTGTTGTGTTCCGTTTCAATGTCCCTTTTAAGTAATCTTCACCGACCAGGGGAAGACGTACTTTCCTTAAGAGTTCTGGTAGGTGTCTGGCACGGTTCTCCACTTCTGACTCTACGCCGCCAGTGCAGTGCTTCACCCACCGCATCACCACGTCCAAAATGCTCTCTTCCCGTGAAACGTTCAGGTCGTCTGAGCCGATTAGCGCCCCTAGCTGGTGTGCCTCCAACTCCAGCACCTCCTCACCAAGGCACACTTCCGTAAAGTGTTGCCGCAGGTAGCGTTGAGCTTGATCGGCCAGCTCCTCTGCCCCCAGGTCCCGGGCGTAGTAATAGATGCCCAGGCAGTTGGATGTATCCATGTTGTCAATCATGTAGATCTGACAACGGCTGAACACGTCATCCATCTGTAAGAGAAATGCAGCAACAGAGATCCCCTGCACGTTGGCTGCAGTGAGTGGGAGATTGGAGCTGTACATGTATTCCAACAAAAGGGCCAAGCTTTGTGCCGGCATGTCTCTTAATTCCACCTGACGACTGGTGCTTTCACGCAGGCCGCAGGTGAACATTACACGAAAGTAGGGGCTGAATGCAGAGAGCACTGCACGGTGACATGGGAAGCTGACACCTTCAGCTATTAGCACAACATCTGTCAACTGCTCAGTCTCCCGCATGCGGTTTAGCTGCTCCAACAGCGTCAAACCATGCTTGGCTCTGAGATCCATTTTAGATCCTTGTGTTTTTCCCTGTGTTTAAGGTTTTATGCTTTGCCTGAACACATCCTGGATTGATCTGAAGAGATAGAAATTTACTATTAATCAAGGAACCGGCTTTACTGACGAGATGTACATGCAATTTATCGTGCAGCCCTTAGCTAATGCAAGTTCATAGCAACATGATAGTGCATGCAGTTGCATACACTATAAAAAGTGAAATGTTGGATCAACTTAATAAATTACTTCAATTGGTAAAATACGTTTTTTTTCAACTTGTTAAAGTATAAAAAACTTTGTGAAAAATGTAAGTTAAAAAACTTAAAGTACCAATTAAAGTAATGTTTAACAGTGTAGTGCATTGTGACCCAACATTGGGTCTAACTTCCTAATAAAAATTTGATTCTTATTAAATATCACCAATCATTTTTATTTTGTTCTGCGCTTAAATGTGTCAGTGCTCTTTTCAATGACAAAAATGTTGACGTCATAGCAGTCGCAGTGTTGGCAACAGCAAGGCAAACATGCAAGTCTAATGCTACATATTATCACATGCATCAGTGAATCGTACCAGATCGCTGGCGTCCTATGGTTTCTGGCCTGAGGCGACAATTTGTCCATTACCCATGCTCGACTCAAACATACTGCTCTGCTTCTAACAGTAAACACAAAGAGGGAGGGAGCTCTGTGTACTCAACCTTTCATGACCACTGAGCAACAGAGCTAATTATAGACCAGAATTTGTCAAACTGCCGAAGGGGGGGTACTTGAACTATGAAACAAATATTCTTGTGCCTAGGAAATGGAACACACTTAATATTTAAGCCTATGTAGGAATTCATCTTTGATATATTGAACAGACTTGTGACTATCTTACAGTGCTTTTATTTGGGTATTTCTGTATTTCGAGAATGTGGGGGAAAGACCCTCAGTACACTGAAGCGCTGAGGTCAAATTACACCCCATCGTTTTCTTAAAGTGACTACACGATGTGTGAGCATTTGTTCCTTAATGCTGTTTTGACCATTACTTTTGGGACAAATATTGCTTTGGATGAATATGGTTTAATGTTATATTAAGTAAAAATGCAGTTTCCATTTGAATATTTAATAATGTTTATTTTGGAAGTGAGCATTGTGCTTATAGACACAATGTGCTTTCCATATACTAAGCAGTTTAAAATGCAATGTAATTCAGTACATTTTCTTTTATTGTTATTTTGCAAATACAATATTTGCTTGTGCAACACCACAAGGTGCAATGCAACTTTAAATCCCCGCTTGGGATTTCCCAACAACTGATATTTAATACTGGAGCTGACATATTTAGTTCAGTGTAGAATGATATGACTTTCGTAAGTAATAGCATGTGAAAAAATGTCAGAAAATGGTTTCTAGCTCTAGCTGTCCCTGGGGCAGTACCCTTTAAAAATGTCCTAAAATGAACCATTTATATACACATTTGTACCTTTGAGGTACTATGCAATCTTTGGTACCATTATGTATCCCTGAGGTACTAATACTGTACTGTATAAACTATTTAGGTCAGTGGTTCTCAAACTTTTTCAGCGTGCGGCCCCCCTTGTGTACGGTGCATTCCTTTGCGACCCCCCCCAAAGAAAATTATGACAATAAATGCAACATTTTAATAAAAAAACATATTAAATTATACAAAATAGTGCTTTTGGTTAGTAGCCTTATTTTTTAGGTTTAATTACACAGAATTCATGATAAATTCATGTATTTTATAAAATGTCATAAAACTGGGGCCCCCTGGCACCATCTCGTGGCCCCCAGTTTGAGAACCACTGACTTAGGTGCAAATGTGTACTTTTTGAAAGGGTACCATCCCAATGTATCTGTCAAATGCATGAATGTTTCGTAAAATGAAGTAGCTTTAGACACTTTTAAGAAGAAAATGTTTTTAGAAATTAAACAGGATTCAATACACTGTCAGATAATGTGGTCAAAAAATGTACCTCAATTTTGGACCTAAAAATTCATATTAGTACCTCATTAGTTAGTCATTGCCTCATTAGTACATACCTCAAAGATAAACATAGATACCAAATGTATACATGTCTGTACCTAATGGCACATATTAGGACCTTTTTAAAGGGGACTGTCAGAGTGACAGCTGAGGTACATATTTTGTACCAGTGTGCCAGTTTTGCTTTGAACTTATGCTGTGGTGTAAGTGGGATAAAAATAGGACCATAAGAACTAAGTCAACTTTTAATAATAATTAATAAATATATAACCACACAGGAAAGACAATTAATTTTCAACCCAATGCACCAACTTTAAAAGCCTTTAAGGACTGCAGTGGTTGTGTTGCAATGTTTGATGGATGAATGGCGTCAAAACATATCTTCCTGTTCTTTTTGAAGTCATCAGTTCTTACTGCACATCACAACGGAAAGTTTCAACAAGTTTCCATTAAAATTGACCCTAAAGTGCAAAAAGTAGCGGATGCTAATGAACTGGAGGAAAGATGGAGTCAGCATTACTGTAGCAATAAGATTAGACAATAATAGAGAAATGTATAAGTTTATAAGTTTGTTATTCTGTAATTCAGTTCTAACTGTAAATACACATTGGAAATACTTTTGCAAACAAATCAGTTTCTTAATTTTATGCATTAATCAAAGTTATTATTCATTATTAGTGTTGTTCTCAAGTTAATAATTGGTAGAAAGCACAGCCTTTTTTAGTGCAGATCAACCCCATCATCCCCCCTTTAAATATCCCACAAGTTTACAATGAAGATACATCAGCTATCATCGAGATACAGAACACGTTGTTATATAGTTCACACTGTAAACAGTGTTATAGAAATTATAGCATTTATACAACAAATTGAGAAATGGATTCGGGACATGCAGGGTACCGTGTACAAAGAGAGGTTATGGATGAACAGAAGCTGAAGGAATTATCTCAGAGACTGGACTACTCTCAGACTAACATTCCCATCTCCCATCGTATAAAAAGATCACTCAGGTAAACTTCAGTATTACAAACAAATTTGTGGAAATAAAATACGGCTTACGGAGTGCTCTGTCAATTAAATCTCTGTTTTCTTTATCAGCTGTTCTGTACCCAGACTAAAGCGTGGCATAGTTGGTTTTTTCCCTGTTTTATCCTGGTTGCCACGTTATTCCATATGGGATTATGGCATGCCGGATCTCATCTCTGGCATTAGCGTGGGCATCATGCATCTGCCACAAGGTAAGATCACACTTCTTGCCTATTTTGCCAAGAACTCACAAAATAGTAACTTTGTTTAAGGGTCTTATGTCTGGATGTTTCAGGAATGGCCTATGCGTTGCTGGCATCTCTGCCTCCAGTATTTGGACTCTACACATCCCTATATCCAACATTAATATATTTCATTTTTGGTACCTCTAGACACATTTCTATAGGTGAGATCAAAACTCTTCTTCCTTTGATTGAAATATGTTTTTTTTCACATAAAAATGACCATCTATTATAAAGGTTTTAATATTTAAATTTGAACTTTATAATGATCTAACTTCAAATGTGTTTGTTTTTATGTGTGTGTCATAGGCACATTTACTATCCTCAGTATTATGATCGGTAGCGTGACAGAGAGACTTGGTCCTGATGCACATTTTCTTGTTTATAATGGGACAAATGTGACTGAGGAGGTGGATATCATATCAAGAGACCTCTACAGAGTACAGGTTGCAGCTGCTGCCACTGTCTTGGGAGGTCTTATTCAGGTACCTACACACCAACACAAACAGACAAATGCGTACACACAAAAATTTACACAATGTAGCTAAAGGCAAATTTACATGAACAAACACAATTACACTATGCATCTGGCAAATGCTTTAAACCAACATGACGTATAGTGCATTCAAGGTGTGTAACCTTGAATTAAACCCACAACAAAATGCTCTTCCAATTAAGTCATGACCAACTGATCTATGATTTTACATTAATTAAAACAGTTAACTAACTATGGCATTGAAATAAAGGCAGGGTGCATGATTTTTGAAAAACACTTTTTAAAAGAGAGTCGGGCGAGTACCAAAACACACTTGTAGCCAATCAGCAGTAAGTGGCATGTCTGACATCTGACATCGTTGCCTGGGTTGCGTATGTGTGGGGCGTGTTTGTTTAGGTGATTTCAAATATCAACATTGGCTTTCAGAGATCATTTAACTATAATTTTGTATTCTCGCTATTAGGTTGTATTAGGCTTTTTGCAGTTTGGATTTGTCGGCACGTATCTTTCAGAGCCACTGGTCAGAGGTTATACCACGGCAGCGTCTTTTCACGCCGTAGTAGCTCAGTTAAAGAACATCCTCGGACTCTCACCAAAACGCTTCAATGGACCTCTGTCTGTAATCTATGTGAGTGGAATCAATTAAAATGAATAAAAAATGCAAAGCACCATGCAGTCAGGCATTATTGTGTCATTTCTCTGTGCAGACTTTAGGAGACCTGTTTCCGCTGTTGCCCAAGACTCATATTCCAACTCTGCTGGTCAGTGTCGTGTCCATTGTGGTTCTCATCACAGCAAAGGAGCTTAACAACGCACTCAGACACAAACTGCTGGTGCCTATTCCAGTGGAACTCTGTACTGTACGTCCAGTAATAGCTCTCTGTTTGCTCATCTTGTTTGCTCACTCTGTCCATTGTTTTGTCTCCATTAACAACAGAATTGCATCTGTCCTTTATCTGATTCTGTCTTTTCCGTATGCCTGTATTTTATAGGTTTTGTTAGGCATAACTGCAAGCACAGGGTATGTTTTGTTTCAGTAGTGGTTAACTTTAAAGCCCAGAGTGTAGTCTGTTTTTTACTTGTACACGGACGTACGCACACGAACGAATGCCCAGCCTTTCAAAGTATAGTTTATTTTACTTCTACGTGTACACAGAAATTCGACGCATGTGCATTGCAACAAAAAAGGCGGTGTGAATACAGTACCAGGGTTCCCACGGGTCCTTTAAATTCTTGAAAGTTTGTGAATCTAGGGGAAAAATTCAAGGCCCTGGGAAGTTTTTGAAAATATGCATACATAGATACAGGTCATTGAAAGTGCTTGAATCTATTTTATGCAAGATGTTTTCTGAAAAAAAATCATATTATTCCCTGTGTAGTGTAGGATAATATCATAAAAATTCTAGACTTTTTAAGCACACATGCTAAACTGTTCACTTTAAATGCTTATATCTTCTGTATGCGAATGTTGATTCATACCAAAATGCTTTTTTGCATAGTTGTGTTTGACACATGAAAACGTCTCGGGTTACGTATGTAACTGTTGTTCCCTGAGAAGGGAACCAGGTGCTGCGTCTCCCTTGCCATACTTCCTGCGTCCCTGTAACGCTGTCTTTGGCAATATTTCAGATAGCGATATACTTCCTGGCTCCTTCATCAGCCAGTCTTTGTCGTTAAGCCTCACCATTGGTTGAATTTGATATACACATTAAGACGCACTTACCTTTGGAGGAGTCCCCAAAGTGTCACCGCAGTGATGCAGCGCGAGTTCCCTCGAAAGGGAACTGTTACAATGTATCTTTAAAGGTAACACAATGTAACCTTGCTCTCACTTGAAACGTGTCCCCACATTTAGTCTTTGAATTTGAGGGTATAGACCTGGAAAGTCCTTGAAAGGTCCTTGAATTTGAAGTTAACTAAGGTGTGGGAACCCTGAGTATGCACGCACTCTTCTGATGGTGAAAATTGCATAACACGGACCGTATGCAGACCCTTGCGTACGCATAAAAATATACTTCGGCCTTAACGGTGTGTGTTATTAATATGTTTAGTCATCATTTTTTATCACATCACATAGCAATAACACAATGAACTACCCAGTCTGGCTTTTCATTCACTATGCAGAAATCATTAACAGTATTTTACCCTGAGCTCATGATATTTATGAAAGTTTTTGTGTATGTGTACTAGATTGTAGTGGGGACAGTTATATCATTCTACACTCGACTGAATGACAGCTATAAAATATCAGTGGTTGGGGAAATCCCAAGTGGGTAAGTTTTAAGATCTAAAATGTTTTGATTTTAGCTGAATGGGAAAGTTGAATTTTTTTTTAAACATGATGACATCATTTTCCTTTCTGGGTAAACTATCCTTTTTATGGTTTGAACTCATTATTAGATCTTCAAATATATAATAGCTAATATAAATAGTTTTAAACTGTATGAAATAGGTTGACGCAATCCAACATATTTTAAAGCGTGTCTTATATGTATTATAACTCATTGTGGTTGTTCTGATTTTCCTACATAGACTTCAGCCTCCCAAAGTCCCAAATGTCTCAATCTTCTCTGAGGTGGTGGTGGATGCTTTTGCCCTGGCCATTGTGGGCTATGCCGTATCTATTTCACTGGGCAAAACCTTTGGTCTCAAACATGGTTACAAAGTAGAAAGCAACCAAGTAAGTAAATCACCTATGGTTGTAGACAATCACATAACAAAACTACTCGACTAAACTCTTTCCATCCCTTGTGTTGTGTTCTAGGAATTGGTGGCTTTGGGTCTCAGTAATACGTTTGGAGGCTTTTTCCAATGTTTTTCAGTCTGTTCTTCTATGTCCCGAAGTCTCATACAGGAAAGTACAGGTGGCAAGACACAGGTGAGACAAACACAATGTCACCTTTGTGACAGAGCCATGCATGCAGTTACACATCCTCTGTATTAAGTATCATATTGTCTTGTTTTAGATCGCAGGAGTTGTGTCTGGTGTGATAGTGCTCGTGACAATACTGAAGTTAGGCTCGCTTTTTCAAGATCTACCTAAAGTAGGTGTAAACAATCCTCTTGAATAAAATTATATGTGTTAAAAATATATGTATGATACTAAATTTTCTATTCTTGCTGTGTGTGTCTAGGCAGTTCTTTCCGCAATTGTCTTTGTGAATCTGAAGGGGATGTTCAAGCAGTACTATGACATAGTTACGTTGTGGCGTACCAGCAAGATTGATCTGGTAAGTCATGCAAAAAGTCTTTTCACAAATGCTGCTTTTTTATTAATAGATAAAAACAACATAAACAAGTCTTTTCTGTGGCCCAAATGTAACGTTTGGTAGACTTCCGGAAAGAATCAATGACAACAGAGTCCTTAAATTCTTAAAATATTACCTGGCTGCCAAACCTCTCACAGGTTCATGCTCACCTGGACACTTTTATTTTCGACAAGGTATTTGTTTCAAAGGTCAGTTTAGCCACTAGCCAGAACGATAAACAAATATAGATGGGACGTTCATTTCGGGACAGGCTCATAACTGCAGCAACGCGCATACGTCCGATGAAACTGTCTTTTAAGTATTTCGAGCTACTTGCTAGGACAATTCTGACTACTTCATAGCAAACATTGTCCTGGCAAGGCAACCCCCCAAAACATATCCCGCCTTGCATGTGGAAGCACCACTAAAATTACCATGAATATGTAATTCTGTCGATTCTGTCAATGCCCATAATGTGGTTATTTATCACATCATCTTTTTGTTTTCTTGTGGTCTGTAGTTGATATGGTTGGTGACATTTGTGTCTACTGTACTCTTTAATTTGGATATGGGTCTGGGTGCCTCCATGGCTTTCGCTCTATTGACAGTGATCTTCAGGACTCAACGGTAAGTCTTTCCCTGCTTCTAATCTCTCTTATTCAAGTCAATGGCTCTAATTTGCTTACAGCATAATGTTGTCTTTCTTTCTCTTAGGCCTAGGTACTCATTGCTAGGACAACTTCCTGGCACTGAGCTTTATCTAGACATGGAAACACACAAGGAGGTGAGGGGTTAAGTGGCTTGGCTTCTATCATACATGCAGCTTTATAAATATATTTTTCTTAATATACAATGACCATTGTATCTCCAGTAATATCTGGATAATGAATTGCATACTGCATATGGTCTGTGTGTTTTGTAGGTGAGGGTGGTACCTGGCATTACCATCTTTCGCTCCTCTGCCACCATGTACTTTGCAAATGCTGAACTCTACCTTGAGGCCCTTAAAAAGAAGGTAAAACGCATAGTTGTTGAGAAGGTCACTAGCACACTGTATATTTTTGGGATGATGGTACCCAGCTTCTTAACAAGCTTAACTCACAGATCTTACTTGGGTGATTCTGGCAAAATTAGACTTATGAGGTGTCATAAAACATTTTGATAAAAAAGTTAATGCAAATTAAGAGTATCAAAATAAGAAGCATACTAGGGATGCTTAACGATTAATCGATAGCAGAATAAAAGTTTTTGTTTACATCATATATGTGTGTGAACTGTGTATAATAATTATGTATATATAAATATGCACACATGCATGTATAATTATAAGAGTTCACACATGCATGTATAATTAATTATAAGTTCACACATATATATGATGTAAACAAAAACTTTTATTCTGCTATTGATTAATCGTGATTGATCGTTAAGCATCCCTAAAGCATACAGATAAACATCTCTTCATGTACTCTTTTTTTTTCCACATTTAAGGGGAAAATTTTCATTACCGCAACATGTCCATGACTGGATTTGGGTTCTTTGACATGGAAATATTTATAATTAAAAATCTAAAAAATAGATTCAGTGCATGTTATACTAAAAACATTTACAGTAAAGAAACATGTGGTATTTGGTGATCATTGGTAAATGTAGAGACAATAATAAGGAATATAAATGTGTCTAAGACCAATTTTCTCATCCTCCGCAACAATTTCAATCATTGTTTAAGCCCTCAAGGAACTAACATTTTCAACAAAAAAATTGTTAGAAGGGACATAATTGACTGTGACACTCAAGATGGCTAGCAGGTAAGCAGTTCTTATTTTTTCTCTCCAAATAAAAGTTGAAAATTTGTTTGTCATAGTATCTAGACAACTTTTTAGTTCTCATTACTGAAACATGAGTTTGTAAATGCATATATTTAATGTAATATCATGTTGCGGTAATGATAATTTTTGATAATGATAATCTTAAAAATGTAAATAATTCTATAGGAAATATTTTTTAAATCCTCTAAAAATAATAAGTTCAGACCTTAATCTCATATGTGCAAAAAAACTGGCTTCAAGGGCTTTTAAAAAGATGTGATGCTGCACACCTAAGTCTGGATTATGTGAGAATCACCCACTTAAGTTAATCAGACTCACAAAAAGGATCTTGTTGGTTGTCCTGCATTGTCTGGTCATTGTCCGGTGGTAACCATGGATTGTGTGTGTTATCTGGTATTATGTTAAGAAACAAAAATCACTGCTTTGTACACAGAGTGGTCTGGACATTGGAAAAATGCTCACTTATAAACGCAGACAGGAGGCCAAGCAGAGACGTCGAGAGAGGAGAGCAAAGAGAAGAGCACAAAAAGAAGCCAAAATACAGGTAGATGATCTTTTCCAGTTGTTTCTATGGTTACAGGATGGATGATGATATGTAACCCTGGACCATGTAAGGGTTTTAAATTGAGATTTATATATTACCTGCAAGCTAAATAAATAAGCTTTCCATTGGTGTATGGTTTGTTAGGATAGGACACTATTTGGTCTAGATAGAACTATTTGGAAATTTGGAATTTGAGGGTGCAAAAAATCTAAATATTAAGAAAATCGCCTTTTAAGTTGTCCAAATGAAGTCATTAGCAACTGCATCCACTTACAAAAAAAGTTTTGATACATTTACGTTTGGAAATTTATAAAATATGGAACATGATCTTTACATAATATCCTAATAATTTTAGATGTATTTTTGGCTTTTGCTACAAATATAGCCATGCTACTTTTGTTTTGTGGTCTGTGGTGACATATAAATTGCTCTCACAGATTATTTGTTGGTATAAGATAATCTGCCTATCCTGTATCGAGATACTGTAAACACTTTTAAGTCATCATAGTGAATTTTGAATGCAACTTCAACTCTGCAATTTTCCTTTCGTTCTCCTTTTACAGAAAATAGCTCTCAGGGCAGCCTCTCAGCGATCCAAAAATGTTGTATTTTCAGTTGAAGAAGTGGCAGAACAGTTGAGAGAAATGGACGAAGACACACTGAGAAACGAAGAGCCCGGTTGGATAGAGCGAGAAAACAGTACGGTGTTTGTAATGCCTGAGACACCACAGACATCTGATGGCCGTCACACCTGGATGTACCTTAAGGGAACTGACCCTGATACAACCACCCTTGGGTCATTGTCAGATCTACATGATGGGGACACCACCACACTGGATTCCAGCAGTGAAGACACTTTAAGCAGAGACCTGGAAAGGGTTTCTCTTGGATCCCTTGGGAAGTGGACTTGGGATATACACTCTATCATCTTAGATTTCACTACTGCTAACTTCATCGATACAGTGGCCATCAAATCGCTGAAGAATGTGAGTAATACAGTATGAAATTTCACAGAATATAAATCTAGTGGATACAATCAATATGCTCAATTTATACAAACATAAGTCTTTGTAAAGACCAAAAATTCTGTCATTGTTTTGTAGATAATCCATGATTTTGGAGAGATTGATGTGGATATCTACTTAGCAGGCTGTCAAAGTAGGTAGATCTCCCACTTTTCATACTTTGCACTAAGTTGATCGGTAATGTTAGTGTTATATAATTCACTCCTGTTACACTGGATCACAACCTTCCAGTAATTTAATCCAAATTAGAGTTGCTATGAGTAACATATGTGAATTATGCCTTTCTCCAGCACTGGTGGTGGAACAGCTTGAGCGTGGTGGGTTCTTTTCTGATGTCATCACCGAAGGGCGTGTCTTTGCTACTGTGCATGATGCAGTTTTGTACTGTCTCAAGCATCGGGGAGCTATGACCATCAACAACCATGAGAGTGCTCTGGTAGGTTCTTTAAGCATATGCTTACTGAAACACACACACACACACACACACGCGCACACACACACACGCACACACACACACACACACACACACACACACACACACACACACACACACACACACATACACGTGTAATGCTGTCACACAAACCTGTAAATGCACAAATCTAAGACTTGGGTCTATGGTATTTAATTGTGGAATTTTTCATGACATGATTTGTTTAAAATTTCTCATTTCAGGATATGAGTGGTACCCATCTATGAGAAGACTTTTGCTTTGTTCTAGTTTTATAGGCTTAGCTGTAAATTTCTGCATTAAGTTTTTAAGCATTTTGCTAAAGTTGATGACTGATAATAATAAAGTATGAATGTTACTGTTTGGTATGACAATGTTTAAGTATGTATGTAAATTAAATCAATTAGCATTTTTTGTTTACTAAAGGCAATTAATTAATTACAACTAAAATGTACTTTATTTTGTGAAGGATGAGAATATATGCTGTTTTATTTTTGACTGGTTTAGGGTTTGGGTTAGAGCAGGGTTTCCCAATCTGGGAAATTGCAGGGGGTTTGTGAGTTAATGAAAAATGTATCAGGGTCATTCTACAGAAACGTCCACTTTTGGCATGGCAAGATGTCTTAAAATGTATTTCTTTTTCTAACAATTAAAATTAGACAACATTATTAGATTACTTTTTGACTTTATAAGTACACATAAATGACAGCTTAATGATTTTTTTATTTTTTGTGTGCATGTACTTAAAGACTGCATAGACATTTTTTGTCACTGGTGTTACCTTACTTCTTTAGCAATATTAAAAATTACATTAAAATTATCTTCATGTCACATGGGAAAGATTTTATTTAATGTGAAAGAACAAAAAACACCAATGACTGGTGATTTGTTGTGTCACTGGTGTGTTACTGATCTTCAATGCTGTTACCCATAAGGAAGATAACACCAGTGACAATTTTCATGAAAACATGCATTTTACAAAATTTCTGCTGCAAAGCATCAAACCATAATGTTGTCAATCATTGTATATTCACTAAATTAAGTAGTTTAATCCATTTGTATTCTAGTTTTTTGCAATTCCCAAACAATAAGGTAGGTCATACCAGTGACTTAAACTAAAAGCTTTATATGAATTATGAGATAAATGAGAAGATTTCTGATAAATGAAAAGAAACAGTGGAGTTATATGGGCGTCTCTTCATAGATCTCCAGGAAATTGAAAGAAGGAAGTCAAGTGAGGTCATCAGTGTGATTTTGATTTAAAAATAAGAGCTTTTTTGTTAAACGGTAACACCAGTGACACAACTCCAGGGGACCACTACTTTCATTATATATTTTATAATATTTATTTAGCATTTTGTCTTTTAATGTAATTTACATCATATATTTGATAGTTATGGACACATTATTGTATTTTAAATGGAAGAAAACACTGTTTTTGATCTCAAAATAAAGCATTTTCCCTCTGTACATGACTGTGGGGATGTACACTTCTGTGGTGCTTGGAATTCTAATTAATTAATAAAAATCAAATATTGCTACATTGATGGCTCAAGAAGGTGTTATTGTTCAAATAACATATTGTTTCATTTTAAAATATATAAAAAATTTAACCCTAAAGGTTGTTTCAAGTGGAATATTTCTGTAAAGGCTAGGGACAGAAAAATTGACATTTCCGTAGAATGAGCCAGCATTACAATTCAATCATAAAATGTAAATCAATAATTGTTAAATAAAAAAAATATTACTAACCCAATTTACATTTCATTTGTTTTATCTCAAGTGACCATTACAGAGCACTACAATATATCAGAAAACTTATACAAAATGGACAGATACATTTATAAAAATAAATGGATGAAAAATAAATGGTCCATGCATTTTAATAAAACTGCATACAGTATGCATTACTGGTCAGGTTAAATATTTTATTCAGGAAAGTGATTTTGTGCAACATGATTACAAATAACGACAAATAACCAAATAAATAAGTTCAGTCTGATTTTTTGGGATGCAATTAAAATACAACAACTAACTACTAACACATTACAAAATAAATTCATAAAATCCAACATAATCTTACAAGTTTGTGCAAGTTTAACATGCTTCTCTATATACGCATCTAAAAGGGGAAGACATTTGAGAAACATCAGGTGGAAATGAAGGCTTTAACTCTCATATTAATAATAATTGGTTACTAAATAAAGAAATATTCTGGATTAAATACATGTTTTTAAAATGTAAGAGTTGTATGTATTTGAATGCTTGTCCATTAGTCCAGCCAAAGAAAAATGTTTTTTAGTGTAATGCAATTGCAACAGATGTCTATGAGGCTATAAATGAAGTTTACTTAAAGGGTAAGTTCACCCAAAAATGAAAATTCTGTCATAATTTTCTCATCCTCATGTTGTTCTAAATCTGTATGAATTTCTTTTTTCTGATGAACACAAAAAAATTTATTTTGATAAAGATGAAAACCAATTGGAATTCAATGAGTACCGTCAACTGTGTGCTTACATCATTTATCAAAATACTTCCATAATATTTATTTTCTACTATTGAAGTAAATGGTAACAATCAGCTGTGTGCTTACCATCATTTATAAAAATATCTCCTTTTGTGTTCATCGAAAAAAACATTTAGATGAAAAAATTATGTCAAAATTAAATTTTATGGGCGAACTATCACTTTAAGTTTGGGAGGAGCATGGTCATGTAATCCAACCCCTCAGCACATACAAAGTCTCTATATATGGGCGTCCCTCACCTCTGTCCTGTGACAGCTTTTTGCAGCACCCCTCCTCCACCCCATCGCTTCACTCTTTTTTCTTCTCTCCCAGTTAAGAAGGGGAGCAGTACTCTGGGTTCGGGCCGATATTCCGAACTTGGAGCCCTCCCCTCGGACAGCAAGCCAAATATGCTTTATTTCATATTTGATTACATGTTAATGCAAACTTATAAACACTATAGACACAGATATGTTACACTTATATTTTAGTTAAACTACTAACCTAACTTTTGTTGTTTTTTATGAATTGTGAACTTTTCGAATTTCAAGGTGTTCTACATTCACCACTTCTTCTATAAAACAGCATAGAATAAAATCATGGTCATAGATCTTAAGTTGTATTTAATCCAGAAAATATCTTTAAGCTAGTAATACTACAACTAACTAATGCTGAGCACATCCTTAGATTATTTTCTCAAAAATGTTTGGTGATTTAAATGCAAGAAATTCTTCAGTAGAAACGATTGGACTATTTCTTACACTTTTTGGCCACATACACACCGCAAAGTTGCATCACTGCGCATTTGCCGTTGCAGTGTAAACGGTCATCAACAAAAATAAGTGCCAATCATATTTAGTCGCAGTGTGTACATGGCCTTTGGGATTTACAGTAGAGTGCAAATACTGTATGTAAACAAAGTTATCAAATATGGCTGCATTCCCATGACAAATACACTATTTTACCTTCAAATCTACAGTAGGAATAGTAGCATTGTCTTTCACAATTGCATAAAGCTCTCTTTATCCCTGAATTCAACCCAACACAAAAAATTCCAGTTCAGACGCCTGGACCACTGGAGGTTGGGAGCCTCATTCAATTCAAAACTATGAGGAGATGTATATTATTGGTAGAGCTACATTATTATGTGTGTAAGTGCGTGAAGACAAAAGATGTGTATATCTTTGTGCAAATTTGTCTGTGAATGAGGTCAGTATGTTTAAATGCTTTGGAAAGTATAGTGCTAACTAAGTATGTGTGTAGTGTTTAACCGATTGATCCATACTTTACAGTACTGTACATCATGATCATGAAGTGAATGTGTGTGCATACATGTTTACAAGTCTTGGTGCGTTTCTGTGTGCTGGTCTGAAATGATTTCTTCTTGCTCCTGCATTTCTTGTTGTTGAGAAACAAATTGTTGGTATAGTGCCTGCCGCTGGTAAACTGGATCTACATTGATCCAATTATTGGCGACCCACTTGGTCCCTCGGGTCACCACACAGCCGCCATGTAGAGAATATTCATCCTGTTCACCCACCCAACCTACAAAAGGCAGCACAGCATGACATTCACAATGCGTTACATTGACGATACAATGTTTCAGCTGCAAAATATATTATAATAGAGCAAAAATTTTATTACCTCTGCCATCGGAGAGGTAATTGTACCAGAAAACTGCTGTCCCTTTAGTAGGCTTCACTCTCAAGTTACCCTTATCACAGTGTTTCCTGGTGTCCAACAAATCTACATCATTCTGTATTAATGACTGGGAAACAAGCATACTGGCTGTCAGTGGTTGAAGAGTGTAAAACAAATACTTTCAGCTGTCAAACACAACATACCGCTTCTTCGTATGTCCTGTTATCAGCCACTGGAAAGGTGGTTTCCCCTCCTTCTTCAACATTGTTAAGGTAAAACAGAACGGTGATATACCTGCAAAAACAAAACACTATAATTCAAAACACAATAATATAAAAAAATTAAAATGGCACCTTCAGTGTTTGTGACTTATAGGGATAGTTCACCCAAAAATGAAAATTTTGTAATTTACTTACCCGACCGGAAGTCACATTGACATCCATAGTAGGAAAAAAATACTATAAAACTCAATGAAGCTTTCAACAAATGTTCATTTTTGAGTCAACTATCCCTTTAAATTTCCGTTGACATATGCATCAGGGTTGGGAACCTGTGGCTCACCTACAGGAAGTCTGGAATGGGGAGGTTGTGTTGGCAGCGAGGCGAGTGTGTGTACAGGCTGTTTCGGGATACACTGGTCCGCTATCATGATGAGCGTGGTAATGACCTCCCTCTTCATAGCGCACCACTTGTAGCGGCTCACTTAACTCCACCAGGGATGATGGCAGTCGTGTTAAACGAGTGACTCTGTATGGTCGAAAATAAAAATAGAATTGGAACACAGTGGAGGCCGGTGAATTCTTTTTTTCGAGGGTGTTTGATGCGAAGTTCGTCACAACATGTATGTAGCCCGTCATGTGTGCGGTTCCTTTTTTCAAAATATGTGTTCTGCGCATCTAGAGATCCTGTGTGCATCACGTGTCTTGTCAAATTAAGTGCCTGCTGCAGATGCGTCAAAAGGGTTTATGATAAAAGAGACCCTCGCGTTTGCCAGATACTCGCATAATCTCATGCGTAATCAGAGTTTACTGTTAAGGGAGTGTCTTGCGTGTATTTTGTGAACGTGAGCGTCTCTTTTATCATAAAATTTTTTGACGCGTTTCCAGCTGGCATTTATTTTGACAAAACACGTGATGCACATGGTTCACATGACGCAACAAACACATATTTTAAAAACGCAAGCAACACACATGACACTCTTAACACATATTTTGAATTAGCGCCCCTCGGATGAGCAGTCAATAAGTTATAGTCATAAATTAAGCAAACTTGTGGACACCTTTTACGGAGATCTTGAAGAACCTGATGTGCGCCCTGGCCCTGGTAGAGCCAAGTGTGTCTGCTGTTCCTCACCAGCTGGCTCCTTTCCACTCCACGCTGCAGCAGAAAACGCTGAAAGGCATCGCTTCTTAGACGTCCAAACTCCTCTAGGCTCAACAGACCTGTGAAAGGAGAAAAGCAAAGACGTAAACTTAAAATACATACACGTACTCTCAAATGTAATGTGTTAATGTGATCTGTCAGTTAAGCTGTTCATACAGGTTCTTCGGCTTAAGATCTTTACCATTTCCATCCAGATCAACTTTTAGGCCATCATAGATTTCCTTGAGGTTTTCAGAAGTTAACCAGATTCCATCTCTCACTCGAGAGTGTGTCAATATCTACACCAGAAAATATGGCGAACAACTAACAGATTAAACAAAGTACACAAACACACACATTGAAGGCTTTAAAATAAGTAATGAAAATTGCTGGTACCTCATGAGGTTGCAGCTGGCCATCTTGGTTGAGGTCAAGGAAATTAAAGATTTCTTCTGGACTAAGGTTAAGCTGCTGGTTAAGCTCCTCCTGACCTTCAGGAACCATTACCTGGCTCTCCATCAAACCCTTAAGCTGAGCCAGTCGCACAATTACACCACATTCCTCCGCTGACAGAAAATTAGGGATCTCTGCGGATATTAGGGGCACCAAAGTTTGATTTTAATATAGCATTTACTATAGTTAACTGTAGGAAAAATTATAGTTTTTTATTCTTTACACCCTATTTACTACAGTTTATTTGTTTACAATATATATATATATATATATATATATATATATATATATATATATATATATATATATATATATATATTATAACCTGGCAGGGATGGTACTTTAATAGTAATAATTTTATGTCAACTAACTATTAACTCTTTCTTTACCAAGTAAATCAAGATGTTTTACCAAACAGCAGGGGCTTAAGACTGAGTGTCTTCATCTCATGGACTTTGCCTGGCACCAGAGACACTTTTTGGACATGGCCCACCTAAACAAAATAAAAACTTAATTGTCTTGAAAAGCTTGAAAGACCGATAAAAACAACGAGAGAAGTCCGAAACATGCATTTTGTCTGTACCCGTATCCCTTCAATGCGAGGTATACTGAGTCTAGGGAATCCTGAGTCTGCAGGGGTCTGCGCATCCGACGCTGCGGAAACTTTAGGACTGCTGCCTGTACTGCTATAATCCTGGTTTGGCACGCTCGTTGTGGATCCGTTATTATAATGAACATATAGCAGAAGTGCGATGACATTGATGATGTACACGTGAAAGAAGACCATGACCACCATGAAGTATGAGCGCGAGCACACGCTGCTCTTCTTCAGAGAGACTCGCTGACGGGGCAGCGAGTGGGCTGCCGGTGGTGGTGATGATGATGATGATGCGGCATCATCTTGCTCAGTGTTCTCCTGTGTTGCTATCATTTTGACAGCCTCTAACTTGACAACACTTGCATTGTGTTTCAAATCCACAATTTAAAAATCAGTAAAAATCCACAAAAAACCGACAGTAGTCGAGGTTTGCCCGTCCGCCCCGTCGATTGACAGATCACGCGCATTAAAACAGACGTCACTGTGTCAGGGCATCAGTAGCAAACTTGATAAAAGCCTGCGAGATTAATCATTAAAGATGATGAACTACGCCAACCTACAACAACATAACATCACCATCTGATTTAAACAACCGTGTAAAACGTCAAATCATTGCTGTTGTCTGTAAATTTGTCACTGTCCTTGTTGTGGCAGCATGATACGCTCCGGTTTACTCAGCAGATGTCATTGTTTACATCGAGACGCGTGAGTACAGGAGTTGCGCAGCATCTTGTATCCCGCGCGCGGCGGTGCCGAAACACCATTTTGAAAGTCGTGCTCCTCAAAATCCTTGCTGTAATCCTGAACTTGGGTTTATTTGGCAAGTTCCACGGTTACGCATCTGGAAGTGAAACTGCAGGAGACCACATTCTAGGGACGCCATTCCCCTGACAACTGCGGCAGCAACGACGCTGCTAGCGCATACAGCAGCAACAAGGCAGCCCACTAGCGGTGAGATACTTAGCGGTGTACTGTACTGTATATACTGTAGATGGATGACCTTATAGCAGTGGATGTCAAGGTTTTGACTTTAAAACCAATATATTTACACCCCCACAACAATTTCTACTCAGTAAAAATCTATAGCTTGAGATAATTTTACTTAACTTTACAGTAAATTAACACTAAAGAAAAATCTAGATTGGTCTAGCGCTTGTTTTGAGAATTATATTGGTTTTAAAGGGGTCATATTATGATTTTTTTTAAAGAAGTAAAATAAGTATTTGGTGTCCCTAGAGTGCGTATGAGAAGTTTTAGCTCGAAATACTCCACAGATAATTAATTTTATGTTAAAATTTCCACTTTGTAGGTCTAAGCAAAAGTGTGCTGTTTTGCCGTGTTTCCTTTAAAATGCAAATGAGCTGATGAAATTCAAAAACTGACCGCGATGATGGTGGTTTGTTGCAATTGAAACTCAATTGTGCTGTGAATTATTTTTTTCTCATTCTCTTTCTCTCTGCACTAATGGGGCGTGCACACCAAAGCTTTTACACCCACGACCGGCGCATGTTTTCAATTGTTTTCAATGGAAGCTCTACGTTTAAAAAAAAAGAGCTAGCAGCCAGCAGGTTTTTTCCGCGCTGAAAACCGCCACTCTGTGGTTTTTCAGCGCGGAGCGTCGAGAGTTGAAAGAGATTCAACTTTGGGTGAAAAGCTCCGCTCGTCAATATCAGTTCTCACACGGCCGTCCAATCACAGTGGAGAAGGGGCGGGACAAGAATCACAACAACCAACCGGCTCACAGCTCAAGTATCACAGCTACCAAAGCACTTGGGTGAAGAAAGCTGGTGCTCAGCTGAAAAAACAGCTGGCAATCGGTGTCCTCCAGGTGTTTTCAGCCGCGTTTAAAAGTTTTGGTGTGCACAACCCCTTAATGGCAGTGCTGTGGTTGGATAGTGCAGATTAAGGGTCAGTATTATTGTAATTCGCCTATTGTAATACCTACCTCACAAAACAGGCAAAATCTGAACGACCTAATTTTCACATGCTTGCACAGAATGGCTTACAAAAAAAAGGTAACTGGGTTGCTCTTTTTCATGTTTTATAGGTTGATAGAAGCACTGGGGACCCAATTATAGCACTTAAATATGAAAAAGTCAGATTTTCACGCTATGAGCCCTTTAAAGGAAATCAGTGGCTGTCTGTGCATGCCTCCTGGTAGGGTTTTTACCTAGAACACCATTAAATTATACTGGAATAAGGTCCAGAACACACTAAATAAGGGAATTTTGTTATGGTTTAATAGTAAATGCTGATCAGCCATAATGGTATTTCTAATGAAAACAATTTTTTCAGTTTTTCTTTGTCTTTAGTCAAAATGCATGCAGGGCGTTTGAATGTCTACATTGTCTCACATTAATAACCAATTAATGCACACACATTACATGATGTTTTTTACCATGATATATACACAAAGACAGATTATATCACATTGTTTTTTATTATTTTGTGAACAAATCAACAGAGAATACTTATAAGGATCTCATATTATATAAGTCCTTGTGTCTACTGTACATCATCCGCTCCTTCAAAGTGTTTACTCCTCAGCATCTTTTCCCTGTAAACAAATTAACATTTAAATGAAAGTCACAATGTGTTTTTATATTTAGTAATACAGTAATCTGGTATTGATTATGCTCAAGTTATATATTAACCAACAAGCAGGATAAGTACCTTCCCAAATTCACGGCTTTTAGCTCTCAGCTTGTTGACCTGGGACTCGGCAATGTCAGCCCTCTCCTGAGCCTCTTCCAGCTCATGCTGCACTTTCCTGAATCTGGAGAGGTGAGTGTTGGCCTGTTCCTCCTGTCAATTAAATTACACCTGCTTAACAGATGCCCAAAGTCTCCAAAGTACTACAATGCTATTAATATTATACTATTATATCAAGAAGTACACAAATGTTTATGAAAGTGAAACTCACAGCCTCTTCACTTTGCCTCTTGTAGGCCTTGACTTTCAGCTGAAGTTTGTCGACAAGGTCTTGGAGTCTGACAATGTTCTTCTTATCTTCTTCAGTCTGTGTCAGAAAAAGAAATATTACAACGAGTCTTTAATTTTACCACTCACATGTATTTTTGTTTGATTGAGTACCTGATATGTGAGTTCCTTCACTCGTCTTTCATATTTGCGAACTCCTTTCACCGCTTCAGCACTGCGTCTCTGTTCCGCTTCAACTTCACCCTCCAGCTCACGAACCTGAAACACAAGAGACATTGTGAATCAACGCTTGGGGTAAACTCTTAAAAAAACTCGAAAAAAAAGACTGATATTTATAGACACATACTCTAGCTTCCAGTTTCTGGATCTGCTTCTTTCCACCCTTCATGGCCAGATTTTCAGCTTCATCCAGACGGTGCTGCAGGTCTTTGACCGTAACCTCAAGGTTTTTCTTCATCCTCTCAAGATGAGCACTTGTGTCCTGCTCTTTCTTCAACTCTTCTGCCATCATGGCAGCCTGAAATATTTTTTTTCATAGTTTTGTGTGTTTGATTTGTAAACTAAACAACATCAAAATATATCCAACTTTAATAGGTACTTGTACATACCCTGCCGATAACATTGCTATAGAAATCATTGATCAAAACTCAATTCAGTTATTTAAGCGTCATACTTACATCAGTAATTGCCTTCTTTGCTTTTTCTTCGGCATTCCGAGCTTCCTGGACCATGTCCTCCACCTCGCCTTGAACCTGAACAAGATCTGCATCCAACTTCTTCTTGGTGTTGATAAGGCTAGTATTCTAGAAATTAATATTGAATGTTCAAAATTAGATTAAATAAATATACTTACAAGTTTAAAAGTAATTCCTCCTTCATACTTGAGAGTGTAAGAGAGTCACTCGCTCGCTGGCATCCACAAGTTCCTGCTCGGCCACTTTACGACCTCTCTCTGTCTGTTCGAGAGCAGCTCTAAGCTCTTCGATCTCAGCCAGCATCAGGTTGTTCCTACGTTCCACCATGGCAGCCTGTTCTCTCATGTCTTCTTGTCCCCGTAGTGCCTCATCAAGCTGTAGCTGAGCATCCTGAAGTAACAGAGAGTCATTAAGATCAGGTAAAGATACATTGGTACACCCACAGTAACAGAACAAACCTTGAGTTGTCCCTGGACGTTCCTGAGCTGCTTCTGAGCTTCAGCGGCCTGACGGTTTGCATGGCTCAGCTGAATCTCCATCTCATTGAGGTCTCCTTCCATCTTCTTCTTTACTCTTAGAGCATCGTTTCTGCTCCTGACCTCAGCGTCCAGAGTGGTCTGCATGGATTCAATCACTCTCTGGCTGTTCCTCTTGATCTGTTCAATCTCCTCATCCTTCTCGGCCAATTTCCGATCTACCTCCCCCTTCACTTGGTTCAGCTCAAGCTGAACACGAAGGATCTTGGATTCTTCATGTTCTAGGGTCGCCTAAAAGGTGGTTAAAAATAGGCGGTTTGAAATGGTCACTTATAAAAGGGATATAATATAGGTTGTAGTTTAGAATTAATGGTGACCTTACCTCAGCTTCTTCAAGGGCTGTTTGGATTTCTGACTTTTCACTTTCTGCTAATTTCTTTCCTTTCTCCAGCTCATGAATAGTCTTTCCGGTCTCACCAAGCTGCTCGGTCAAATCTGAGATCTCCTCTGCACAAGAAAGAGCACACGCAGTAGTCTTTTAAATATTATATGAACATGTCCTTCAAAAAAATTGTTGGAGAAGGCAAAAAAAACAGACCATTGATAGTAAACTTTAATACATACGTTGCAAGTTTTTGTTCTCCCTTTTCAGGGTCTCCAGGTGATCCAAAGACTCTTCGTAAGAATTTTTCATTTTGAAAAGTTCTGTGCTAAGTGAACGAGTCTCTTTCTGGGCCCCTTCCAACTCTGCCTGGCTTTCCTCATATTTCTGCTTCCATTCTGCCAAGACCTTCACATCATCAAAAATTAATGTTAAAGTAAATGTACTCGAATAATATAAAAAATACAGTTATTACACAACACTCTAAAATTCTTGATTCTGATTGGCCGGTCATGACATTCCAAGGTATGTTATTCAGATATAACAACTGTCAAAGCTAAAGGTAGGGTGCATGATCTCTGAAAGCCAATGTTGACATTTGAAATCACTTTAACAAACACGCCCCTACCCCAATAGAAACTGGACCTTATTTTAGCCTCACACATAAGCAACCTAGGCACTGATTTGGGTTAGTATACAAGCCTCTTACTGCTGATTGGCTACAAGTGTGTTTTGGTACTCGGCCCGACTCCAAAGTGTTTTTTAAAAACATGCACCCCACCTTTAATAACACACAGTAACCCGGATGCTGTAAATAATTTTGACGAGTAACATTCAAATCAATATTTAATGTTCCTTACCTTACTTATGAGATTAATAACCATGTTATTATTGGGATAATGTACAGGTAGCCAGTTGTTATCATGAAATAAGCCCCATTCAATGTGATATAAGACCCGATGGGAACTGTCAGGGCGATAACAACCTGCCACCTATACATTATCCTTTACATGGTACTTGCCATTAAGCAAAACCTCACTATGGTGGAATTGAAATATGGTACAAAATGGGTTGCTTTTACATTTACATACACCTTTATCTAAAACAACTTTTGTTTTTCCTGGGAATACAACATTTCACCTTATCAAAGTTTCTTTGTTTCTTGTCAAGGTTGGCTGCCAGTGCATTAGCTCTCTCTACGTCAATCATGAAATCTTCAACTTCGCCTTGGAGTCTCTGTTTGGTCTTTTCCAAAGAGGCACATTTGGCATTCACAGCTTCGATGGACTCCTCCGCATCCTGTAAACGTTGAGCCAGCTTTTTCCTAAGAGCAACCACTACAGGTTAGTCAACTACTTTATTTCCTGGTGTGAGAAAATTCAATGGGTGATTTCATTTACTTTGCTTCCTCGAGCTCCTCTGTACGCTGAATGGCATCAGTCTCGTATTTGGTCCTCCACTGAGCTACCTCACTGTTGGCCTTAGACATGCCACGCTGGAGCTCAGCTTTGGCTTCCTGTTCCTCTTCAAACTGCTCTCTGAGCAGATCGCAGTCATGGCGGGACGATTGGAGAGCATGGGCCAAAGCATTTTTAGCCTGTATAAGATAACCGTAATATTGAAAATACTCAACAAAAATTCAATTTATAAGTTAATTCAGAGAGAAAATTTCATTTACCTTGACTTCTTCCTCGTTTTGCCTCTTAAGCTCTTCGATCTGCTGAGTGAAGGCCTGTTTGCTTCGAGTAAGCTGAGAAACTAAACTCTCCTTTTCTTCTAGTTGACGTCCGATTTCACCTAAAATGTTTTTACGGATGGCAGTCAATCTCTGCAGGCCTTATAGCAGTTTATAGGCATTGTCACTTTGTTTGTGCCAACATAATCTTTACTATTTTATCATACTACTTACCATTTTCAGTCTGAAGTCTTGCCCTCTGGACACTCAGATCATTCACCTGGCGTACATGTTCGTCATTCTTTGTCTTCAGCTCACTCAGCTGATCCTCCAGCGAACGACACACCTTTTCAAGATTCGTTTTTGATTTGGCGACAGCCTCCATATTGCTGGACAGGTCATCGATCTCCATCTTAAACTCACTTTTCTCTTTCTCCAACTTTTGTTTCACTCGCTGGAGGTTGTCGATCTGCTCTCCCAGCTCCGCCACACTGTCCGCCTGCTTCTTGCGAAGTGCCGCAGCCGTCGCTTCGTGCTGCAATGTGGACTCCTCAAGATCGCGTCGCAGCTTCTGAAACTCAGCCTCACGTTTTTTGTTCATCTCAATCTGGGCAGTGGTGGCGCCGCCAGCTTCTTCAAGCCTCTCGCTGATCTCCTCAAGTTCCCTGGCGAGATCGGCCCTCTGCTTCTCAACCTTAGCTCGAGCAGCACGTTCTGCCTCGATTTCTTCCTCCAACTCCTCAATACGAGCCTGTTATTGCATGCATAAGAGTGAGTTATATTTAATTACAAAGACTAAAAATGGTGATCAATCATACTTTAACAATTACATAGACCCAAAATGGTGATCAATCACACTTTGAATGACCTGAAGTTCTTTGATCTTCTTCTGAAGTTGTGCACCAAGAGACTGCTCATCCTCAATCTTGCTGAGAAGTTGACTTGTTTCAAAATCTTTCCTGTTTTTAAAAAATGAATCAAAATGGTTTAATTATGAAGGTGAACATGGGATGATCTGTACTACAGGTTAACATCATTAGTCCCTTACTTTTTCAGCTTTTCTTCTATCTGTTGTTTGTCATTCTCCAGGTCCATTGTGTTTTCCTGGGAAAGTTTCAGGTCTCCCTCAAGTTTTCTTTTGGCTCGTTCAAGGTCCATACGGAGTTTCTTCTCCTGTTCCAAAGAACCTTCCAGCTGTTCCACAGATTTATAAAAATGTGAATCAACATTTTTCTTTTATGGTTCTTGTTAAACATGGACCACTATGTAGACTAGTACTAGTTGTACATGTATTTTGCAGTAAACAAACTAACTTACATCATCCACTTGTTGTTCAAGTTTAGATTTGGCTTTAGTCAGAGTATTGACTTTGTCTTCCTCTGCCTGGAGATCATCAAGAGTCTGCTGATGTGCCTCTTGGAGGGCTTTCTTCTCCTTAGTCAGCTTGACAAGAAGCTCATCTTGAGATGCCATTTCCTCAGTAAGGTTTTTAACCTAGAAAACACGCACGTTTAAATCTGCAAATGTCTTTGGTTTGAGATCGATGCTGTATTCACCTTATATTTACCTTGTTCTCAGTGGCGTGCTTCTCCTTTTCCACTTTGGCCAAGGTCAACTCTAAATCATCAATGTCTTTCTTCAGTTCAGAGCACTCATCTTCTAGTTTTCTCTTCTTTGCTGTCAACTCGGCGTTGATTTCCTCTTCATCCTCTAATCTTTCTGTGGCCTCTTTAAGTTTGGCCTCGAGCTGGATCTTGCTTTTGATCAGGCCTTCACATCTTTCCTCAGCATCAGAAAGATTCTCGTTTTCCTATGATATAATCGCATATTTAATAAGGTCTAATTTACTGTCATTTATTATTATTTCTAATGATTAAAGTTGGAAAAACTCACAGATGCCACTTGTAACTGAAGGTCATTTTTCTCCTGAATCAGAGAAACCATCTTCTCCTCCAGCTCCTTCTTTTTGGCGAGTGCCTTTGCAAGATCCTCCTTCATTTTTTCAAAGTTTTCTTTCATGGCTGCCATTTCCTTTTCGGTCTCAGCGCTCTTCAGAAGAGGCTTGATCCTGAAGTACAGCTTCATCCATGGCCAGTGTTTCACATTCATGAATGAACGGATGTTATATTGGATGGCATATATGGACTCTCTGTCATTAGAGATGATGGGAACATGTATGATTTACGAAACCAAGCCAAATTAAACCAAAATGATTTACTGCGCAATTTCCATGTTCAAATATTTTATTATTTTTATTAGAAATAATGTTCATGATTACTAAAATACCTTCTTTCCATCATTTTAGTAAACTCCTTCCTCATAAGGTAGCCCCTGCACATTGCTTGAGTCATGGTCACGAGGATAACAAGTTTCTCATCTCGCATCTCTTCAAGAAGACCCAGAAGCCCAGCTTTGAAAAATACCTGAAATGTTTGTTGACATTATTAATGACAAACAGACATCAAAGTCAAAGCAGTAAGAACGATCTTGTAAACTTTCTAACCTTGGTGTGTCCAAACTTGTATTGTGTATGGTCGATATCAATGGAGCCAAGAAGCTTCTCAGAAGCCTTCTTATTGTCAATGAACTGACCTTCAGGAATGACACTAGCATTCAATACTTTGTACCTGAAACAGAAATATTTCATTAAAATGTGTATTCATCTGATGTATGACATTTGCATATGGCATATACATCATGATACCTCTGCTTAAAGTCAGCATAGAGGATTCTGCTTGGGAAACCTTTCCTACAGATCCTGATTCCCTCCAGTACACCATTACAGCGCAACTGGTGAATGACCAGAAAGTTTTCCATAAGACCTAAAATATAAAAGTTCAGCATTTGTCAGGGTTTTGATGTTATTTCATTGGAAGGAGCTCTGATCCTTTTTAATAAGTTTATTACTGACCTGGAGTCTTGGACTCGTTTGGAATCAGACAGCGGACAAAATGAGGATGAGTGCTTCTCAGATTGGTCATCAGTTTGCCCAAGTTCTCCTTTTGGTTTAGCAAACAAACAGAAAAGATATTATTAACCTGCAGACTTTTGTTTCACATGGAATATTAAAGAGTCGAAACCATGGTATTACCCGGAACAAGGCGGACACAGTCTGGAAGGAGCCGCCTTTCTTTTTTCCACCTTTTTTTCCACCAGCCTCAGCTGTTGGATAAGCAACATAATATAAGAAACTTGTGGCAAACTATGCCACAAGAGATATTTCTGCATATATTTTGCCAACCTTCCGAAGAGGCATGGGTAGCATACAGGTGAGACAACAGTTTGACTGAAGACTTCTGGTACAACTGAACCACAGAGTCATTGAGGGGGTCCTTGTTCTTATCCAGCCAGCCTGTGATGTTGTAGTCTACAGTACCAGCATAGTGGACCAAAGAGAAATGGGCCTCAGCCTTGCCTTTGGCAGGCTTTGGTTTCTGGAAGGATGCAGTTTTACCAAGATGCTGATCATACAACTTGTTCTTGAAGGTCAGATCTGATGCCTTGGGGAACATACACTCCTCCTCAAGGATGGAGAAGATGCCCATTGGCTGCAGGAAAGAGCACAATACACTGAGATAAAGCAATGAATCAAGCTATGATTCACTTTATGTCCTGATGGTTTATTACCTTCTCAATAAGCTCAATGCAAGCAGCCAAGTCCATACCAAAGTCAATGAATTCCCACTCAATGCCTTCTTTCTTGTACTCCTCTTGTTCCAGCACAAACATGTGGTGGTTGAAAAACTGTTGCAGTTTCTCATTGGTAAAATTTATGCATAGCTGCTCCAGGCTGTTGTACTGTAGTAAACATAAACATTTAATCAAACCTTAAAAGATTTATCATTATCAAAACAGAATCATAAGATTTTTTGTTAACTTACATCAAAGATTTCAAACCCAGCAATGTCCAGCACTCCGATGAAAAACTGTCTTGGCTGTTTGGTGTCCAACATCTCGTTGATTCGAACAACCATCCACAAGAACATTTTCTCATAGATTGACTTACACAGAGCCATGGCTCCATTATTCACCTGATTAATGTAAAATAATAATTAAAGACACCAGCCAACCAATACAACTGCAAATACAGTACAATATGCAAATTTTTTAGGAGTATACCTGAGGAACGGTTTGACCTTTGGTTACATATTCATTCCCAACCTTCACTCTGGGATAACACAAAGCTTTCAACATGTCAGCCGAGTTAAGTCCCAGGAGGTAAGCGATTTTATCAGCCACTGGAAAAAAAATATGTAAAATAATTCACTTTCATGTTTCTCGCTGAACCTCAACTATGTAAGCTTAACATAAAGTCCCACCCTCAGTTCCATCAGGCTCGGCCTGTTCCTCTCTCTGCTTCTGCTTGAACTTCATGTTCCCATGATGCATCACAGCGCCTGTCAGCTTGTAGATGCCCATTTTCTCCTCAGCAGTGAAGCCCAATATATCAATGGCTGTCTGTAAGTCGAAAACAATCAAATGCCTCTTGTCACAAACAATATAAATTTAGTGGTTTGTCTCAATGAGAAAGCATTGGCAAAATGACTGATCCTTTGATTTCTGAATCAATTGGTGTCTACTTACATCAGTTGCAACGAACTCTTCCACATCATTGATGCTCTTGACTGTAATCTCACCTTGACTGATCATTGGATAGTCATATGGGTTAGTGGTGATCAGAAGAGCCTCTACAAGAGCAACATAAATGAAATAATGATTCAACATGTAACTTAGTTACAATGCAATAAATTCCAAGTATACATTAGTGTAAGGTTTCATACCAAGCAGTTCTGGTTTATGGCCAGTGCAGAGCTGGTAGAAGATGTGGTAGCTCCTCTCAGCAGACAGCTGGAAAGTTACCCTAGATTTTTCCAGAAGGTCTATAAAACAATCACATGATTATTACAAAGATAAAATATAATTTTTTATTTGTATTGGTTTCTATTATAAACTGTTCAAAAGAAGTAAAATCTTACAAGTTTCAATATCAGCAGAGGCCAGCTTTCCAGTGGACCCAAAATGAATTCGGATGAATTTACCCTAGAATTGGAATAGGTCAACCCACCCATTATTAAAATAAATGTACGAAAAAGCATAATAGCATCAATAGTGGATCGTACCATTTGTTAATTCATGACTTACAAAGCGGGAAGAGTTGTCATTCCTCACAGTCTTGGCATTTCCATAGGCTTCTAGCAAAGGGTTGGCTGCAATGATTTGATCCTCCAGTGACCCCTAATGGGCACATCATATTGCGGATTTGAAAGTCGAATAAGTTCTCCATGAATGTCTGATAAATGCATCGTGAGAAACAAATAGGACATACCTGCATTTTCCCAGTGACAGCCTCTGCCTTCTTTTGTCCAGACACAGCGATTGTCGCAAAGTACTGGATGACACGTTTGGTGTTAACAGTCTTTCCTGCACCAGATTCCCCACTGAAAATATGATTCAGCATAATAATTATAAACCAAACTCCATTTTTTGTGACAAGATAACGGTATCGCGATTACTACTTACGTAATCAGGATAGACTGATTCTCACGATCTACAAAAGAATAAATAGACGTTTATTACAGTATACAAAATCACAGTTAGACCATGGCTCTTAAGGTAAAAGTTATTTACCCCATAAACTCTGAATCATAATTGTCTATTTTTCATACCAGTGAGCATAAACTGATAGGCGTTGTCAGAGATGGAGAAGATGTGAGGTGGGGCTTCAATTCTTTTTTTGCCCCTGTAGGCTGTCACCACTACAGAATCATACACTGGGAGCCACTTATAGGGGTTCACGGTGACGCAGAATAGCCCAGAGTAGGTCTGAAAAAAAGGAATGTTATTAACCCACTCAAACCCACTTCAATAAAACTTGAAATCATTTTTTAAAATACGTTTATAATACGTTTATTATATGTTTATTATACATTAATTATATGTTTATTATACGTTAAAAGTTTATTATTACATTAAATTTTTCCCAAAGTGTAACAGCGTATTGGGCTTTACAAAAATCAATCATGAATATTAATTAGTGACGTAACATTCGCCTAGCAGTAATCTTTGATGAAAGGCATGTGAGTGCTAGCTAGGCACCAGTGTTGCCAAGAATCGGTCTACGTGTACGTTGTTGTCGCAATTTTTATCTAGCCAATTTATATTGTAACAATCACAAAAGTGTACTAGATGATGCACATTTTTGTTAGAAAGGGTCACGGGTGGATAGACTGTGTGTGGCTGATTTCGTTTCCATGATAACACGGTCTCTACAGGATTGCTGCTACAGTATTACCTAATAAAAAAGTTTTTGAAAGTAATTTTAGAATTTGGGCTTGGGTAATTGGGTTAGTTTTGATTGACAATTGTGCAGGTTGTAGTTGCAGTATGCAGATCTGGCAACCCTGGTGCTGCGCTACACGACTTAAAGGGATAGTTCACCCAAAAATGTACAACAATTTATACAAACCTTTATAAATTTCTTCTTTCTGATGCACACAAAGAAAGATATTTTGAGAAATGTTTGTAACGAAACCATTCATGAACCACATTAACTTCCATAGTGTCCTTTAGTCACAGAATATTTTGCTCATGTATCTGTGTCATTGTGACGGATCTCCGCATTTTTCCGTGTCTATACTACGGATTTTCTTTTCTGTTTCAGTTTTATGTTTTTTTTAAAACTATTTTCTCATGGGTTTGGGGTTTTTATACAGGTTTGTAACAACACATGAGTCAGAAAATGATGACAAAATTTTTATTTTTGGGTGAACTATCCCTTTAAGGCTGAGGCTTCAGTTTAAATAATGTCTTAAATCTTTTATGTGCAAGGTGGTCAAAACTATAATATACTAATATAAAAGATATGAGATGAATTTAAGGTTTATAAAAGTTGCATTGTTCAACTTACGTAGATCATCCATGCTGCGTAACGCTCTTTGAGGTTGTACAACACAGTAGGCTCATTGAGGTGGGTCATCATGGCCATGTCCTCAATCTTATCATACTTGGGGGGATTCATAGGAAAAATCTCCTCCTCCTTCACCGTAAGGTTCTGGAATGTCATATAAATGTTATAAAATATGCAATGCTGAAAAATGTAATGGCTAAATGTAACTAAAACTCTACTTTTTACCCACTTTGCCACACAGGGTTGTAACCGTTGCTTTGCCACCCTCACGACTTTTAAGGACTCCTTTGAGGTACATTTCTTTGGGCTCAGACACAAAGAATGCGGTTTTGGCATCAAACGGTGTGTTCTGAGCCTCAATCCTCTCCTTCTCTGGCTTGCGGAGGTAAATGGCAGCTGGGCCGAAACACTCCATTTCTGGGTCGCCCATGGTGGCACTATTTAAAGAGAAAAAAAACAGTTTACCAATGTGTAAGATTAGTGATGATGGGAATTACAAACAAATTTGCAAACTACGAACAAAATTGAAAAATTGGTCACATAGTGCACTTCTAATTTTTTTTAAAGACGGCTCCCAGGTTTACCTTGATCTTGCACAAACTCTTGGGAGCTGATCTTGATGTTAATGCGCCACTTCTGTGAATTATTATCAAAAAGAAGACATTTTAAAATGTTTGAACTTACTCCAAAAATTTAAGTTAAAACTGATTTTATTCAGAAGCATAATATTATTTTATGTACAAGTAAAGTAAAAGATATAAAGGGAAAATGCAAAGAAAATTGAACACACTAACCTTCGCTATGCAGTTGTAAGCTCTGGGAGGGGTCTAAGCTTGTTTCTTATATAGGGGCTTACGTGTCCTGCCAACACATTATAGCATCTCATTTTGGTCATGAAACCTGTTTCTCCATTGACATTTGTCCTGTTAAGGAGCATCACTGTATTATTTTTATCTTTTGATTAATGAAGTCTCCCTGTAGGGTTTGAGTGTGAAGATGGTAATGCATTCGTTGTTATTCTTCGGTATACCATTAAGGAGAGCCTTTTAGCATTCATACAGTATTATTTACAGTATATAGAAATTAATAAAAATAAATCCGGTCACAAAAAGTGATAGAAAAAAATTCCACAAATACAAAGAATAGCTTATTTCAAGTGTAGTTTAATAAATACAGTAGCACCCGCTAGTTGCACATCTGACTATTCAGTATGTCCCACTGATAATAATTTAACCTCCATAGCAAATGTTACTGGTATAAAGTTGCAAGAGCCTTTAAAGTTGTAAATATTATAAAGAAATCAAACTGGTATGCCTTTATCCCACAAGCCTGTCTATACTAAGAACAGCTGAGGCTCACAGACCTCTCTTGGGTATGAAACAAAGTCCAAGGTGGTGACAAAATTTTTGATGTTAACAGCTTGAGTCATTAAATGCTTTTAGCCGTGGCTGTGAACACAAAGAATGGTAAAATAATCTGTGCACTGTGCCTTTAAATGGATGCTTGTAGATTATATTCTTGTACATTCACCGACTTCTGATGTCACAAGTTAATTTCCAAACGGGATGCTGTTTAGTGATGATACAATAATATTAGTGAAAGTGTTATCTTAAAGCAATGCATGTTTAATGTGATACAGTTACCTCAGTTTGCCTAAGTATAACATGATATATGATTTCAAGTATGCTTTGTGAGCTATAAGGTCATCCTATAGACTAAAAAAGGTGATCCTAAACTGGGAAGCCATTTAAATTGTGAGGGATTCAATCTTGAGATGTAATAACTCCCCCCAAATAAAAAAAAATAAATTAAAACTTGATAGCTAACCCAGTACAGTTCCTTTGTATTTACCATGTACATACAACATACATTGGTACATATATTGGTCTTTCCCTATCTAAATGATGTACAAAAACTGTCAAAGTTACATGATGCTCGAACAGGTTTGTTTAGCAAATAAACCCTTATCTTCATAAAAAAATATTTATTTTATAATTTTCCTGTTTTCTATTATTTCATTTTACTTTGTTTTTTATTGCAGTTTAATCTTATGTCTGTTTATGCATTTTTTTAAAGCTGCTTTGCAACAAAGCAAAACTGTGAAAGGTGCTATAGATAGAAATTAATTCTTCATACCAGTAATCTTAAAAGTATAGTTCGCCCCAATTGAAAAAAAATTTGTTAAATATTTACTCAGTGGTAGAGCATTGCGCTAGATGCGCAAAAGTTCATGGGTTTGAACCCCCAGAGAGCACACATACCGATAACTGTAATGCACTGTAAGTCACTTTGGATAAAAGCTTGTAAATGTTTTTGCTGAACACAAAGGAAGATATTTTGAGGATTATTAGGAACACCATAATAATACTGTGTTTGACCCCCTTTCACCGAACTGCCTTAATTCTACGTGGCATTGATTCAACAAGATGCTGAAAGCATTCTTTAGAGATGTTGGCCCAAATTGATAGGATAGCATCTTGCAGTTGATGGAGATTTGTGGATGCACATACAGGACACGAAGCCCCTGTTCCACCACATCCCAAAGATGCTCTATTGGGTTGAGATCTGGTGACTGTGGGGGCCATTTTAGTACAGTGAACTCATTGTTATGTTCAAGAAACCAATTTGAAATGATTCGAGGTTTGTGACATGGTGCATTATCCTGCTGAAATTAGCCATCAGAGGATGGGTACATGGTGGTCATAAAGAGATGGACATGGTCAGAAACAATGCTCAGGTAGGCCATGGCATTTAAATGATGCCCAATTGGGACTAAGGGGCCTAAAGTGTGCCAAGAAAACATCCCCCACACCATTACACCACCACCACCAGCCTGCACAGTGGTAACAAGGCACGATGGATCCATGTTCTCATTCTGTTTACGCCAAATTCTGACTCTACCATCTGAATGTCTCAACAGAAATCGAGACTCATCAGACCAGGCAACATTTTTCCAGTCTTCAACTGTCCAATTTTGGTGAGTTTGTGCAAATTGTAGCCTCTTTTTCCTATTTGTAGTGGGGATGAGTGGTACCCGGTGGGGTCTTCTGCTGTTGTAGCCCATCCGCCTCAAGGTTGTGCGTGTTGTGGCTTCACAATGGTTTGCTGCATACCTCCGTTGTAACAAGTGGTTATTTCAGTCAAAGTTGCTCTTCTATTAGCTTGAATTAGTCGGCCCATTCTCCTCTGACCTCTAACATCAACAAGGCATTTTCGCCCACAGGACTGCCCCATACTGGATGTTTTTCCCTTTTCACACCATTCTTTGTAAACCAGAAATGGTTGTGCATGAAAATCCCAGTTACCGAGCAGAAATACTCAGACCGGCCCGTCTGGCACCAACAACCATGCCACGTTTAAAATTGCTTAAATCACCTTTCTTTCCCATTCTGACATTCAGTTTGGAGTTCAGGAGATTGCCTTGACCAGGACCACACCCTTAAATGCAACTGCCATGTGATTGGTTGATTAGATAATTGCATTAATGAGAAATTGAACAGGTTTTCCAAATAATCCTTTAGGCGAGTCTGTATATGGGAGGAAGGGGTGTACCCTACACAAGGTTTAAAACCACTGCTTTCAACTAATAGGCATTATCAGAGATGGTAAAGATGTGAGGTGGGAATTTTTTCCCCCTAGCCTGTCTCAAATTCAGCATCATACACTGGAAGACACTTATAGGTGTTCACAGTGACGCAGAAGAGCCCAAAGTAGATTTGAAATACAGGAATAACTATGTTATTATTCCACTCAATAGTTAAACTCTCAGACACAGACATTTTACATACACAAACATACAACATTGATTTTTGTTTAACCTCACGTTTTGAAATTGGAAATATCTAAAAAGTGTGTGGGGAGCATTATAAACACCATTCGTTAACATTATTAGGGGACGGGACATTCGTAGCAAGTAGCTACATGCTACTTTACGTTTATTTTGGGCTATAACATCTAGCTGTATAGATTATCTCACTTATTAAATGGTTTCAAACTTAGTTCAATAGATACAGTAGTGCCATGTAAGTTGTAATCTTTTGGTAATTATAATTCATCTTCCACTGACAGCAAATGTCACTGGTATAAAGTTGCAGGAGACTTTAAAGTCATAGATATTGTAAAGAAATCAAACTCTGGTATGCCTATCCACAAAGTTTAAGAAACAAGATGGGGTCTAAGGATTATGCCTGTCTAAGAACAGCTGAGGCTGCCAGGCCTCTCTCTCGGGAATGAAACAAAGTCCAAAGTGGTGACAAAATCCTGGACTCATTACGTGCTTTTACCCGTGCCTTTCCACTTAGAAAGTGGTGAAATAATCTGTGCACTTAAAATTCCTTTATCAAATATCTAGCAATAAATTCCAGTAAAAGATTCGACATTCATTGACTTTTGATACCAACAGGATGCTGGTTAGTGAGGATGCTTTCAGAACAGTGGAACCCTGAAACCTGTTTAATGTGATACAGTTACCTCTGTTTGGCTAACTGTAACAGATATGATTTCGAGTATGTTTTGTGAGTCATAAGGTCAGGCTTTCAAGGAGAAAGGTGATCCTAAATTGGCAAAGAGGAGAAACCATTAAAAATTGTGAGGGCCTCCCACTGAATAAAATGTGAAACTTGACCTCACCCAATACAGTTCCTTATTTGAACAAAATACAAATATAGATGCTACTGCTGTCTTCTCTATCCAAATGGCAGCATTCTCAGAGGGGTTGTTGTATCTTGAAGTGCCTGCATTACATTACAAAGACATAATCTAAGTGTTTTAAGTCTCTGACAAGAGCCTGCAAGTGTATAAGATGTGCTATAGTAGATGCAGGTCTAACTTGGATCATGGATGAGGCAGTTGTATCACAGATTCATGACATTATGATGTGATTTCTTATTTTAGGAGTTTTAAATATAATACCTTTGTTTTTTAGTTGGCTAAAAAGATTTAGAGACTTTGCTGTTGTTGAGCATTCGATGTGGCATTACTAGTTTTACTCAGCATGCTGTTTTTTCTAAAGCTGCTTTATCTCTTACAGGATCCAATGGCTTTGTACAACTAAGCCCTTGTTATTATCCTAAGTATATCCCTTTATTTGATTTAAAAAAATTTAGATAAAAAAAAATGAAATAAATACATACAGCCATTGATGTTTAGTGGGCAACTTTATTGACCACATGGCTTAGACACAGAACAAAAGCATATTATATGCTTGTATGGAGCCGTCTCTTCTTGAAAGGAGATATTCTGTGAATTAAAAGGCACAAACCAAAAGCAATAATACCCAAAAAACCTCTCTTCAAAGAACATTTAATATTTTAATCAAAATATTCAAATTTCTGTATGCGCATTTATGAGGAAGAAATGTTATGGATGTGACATTTTTCCGACAAATCTGAAATTTGCACTTAACTATGAAAAAAAAATGCTTTAAACACTTTAACAGAGAATTTGCATAGGTATTTCAACCACAAACATGGACATCTGACATATCAGTATGGTTAAAAGTTTGACGAAAAACTTGACTTTCCATAATAAGGTTGACTTGGATTTGTCCATTTACTCTGCAGACTCTTTTGTCTAGGAAAAAGCATAAGATTTATCAATTATTTTGGATTTTTAATATGAATCAACCAGGTAAGGTTGGTCTGAAAGCCAGCCCATTCTCATGAAATGCGTATAAATGGCACGCAGTTGAAAAGTCATACGCCAATTCCAATATTGCATGCATATGATACGCCAGTCCTTCCTGTTCACTTATATGGCGCATCTTTTCGTGTCGTTTTATTTATTGGTTTCTAGTTTGTTTTAGTTTTATACCATTGTAGCTTAGGTTTGGGTATAGAGCAAGTTTTTGTTACATAAAATTACATCCCAACCCAAACCCCAATTCTAACCCCAACTCCAGGCGACCATGGTTTAAAAAAAAAGACAAAACATGAAGAAACCAATAAATTACATCCTAAAGCAAATACCAAATCTATCCCCAAACCCAAGCTTTACTTATTTCCAAAAACAGAAATAAATAAATAAATAAAATGACACGAAAATATATATATGTAAACGGGAAGGACAATGCATGCAAAATTGGAATTTGGCATTTATATTGCAAGCCTTTTCAACTGCGTGCTTTTTATACGCATTTCATGAGAATGGGTTAGAAAAGCTGTCCTAAAAACTTGCAGACTTACCTTTCCTAGATCACGGCTCCTTGCCCTAAGCTTATTGACTTGAGACTCAGCAATGTCAGCCCTCTCCTGAGCCTCCTCCATCTCATGTTGCACCTTCCTGTACCTTGACAGGTGAGTGCCAGCCTGTTCCTCCTAGATTTAACCGGGAATCAGTAGTTTATTAGGTTATTCAATTATTCAATTGAATAATGGCTATTTTGAATTGATTATGAAGAATTATACAACACTTCCGGCTCTTCAATTGGATAAGAATCTTGATTCAATTCAGCATGACCATAAACTACTGTACTTACAGCTTCTTCAGCTTGTCTTTTATAAGACTTCACTTTCATCTGCAGTTTGTCCACCAGATCTTGCAGTCTGTTCAAATTCTTTTTATCCTCCTCTGTCTGTTAAAATATAACTGTTAGTTCATATTTCACTGTTGACAACCCATTCCAAGCGTCCTGTAAAGTAGTCTACCTGGTAGGTGAGTTCCTTTACTCTTCTCTCATACTTGCGAACTCCCTTGACAGCTTCGGCACATTTTCTTTGCTCATTCTCAACTTCACTCTCCAGCTCACGAACCTTCAAAAATGAGAGCAATGGTACATTTAAAATCTCTTCATTGCGATCTACAGATTTCATAGCCTTTCAGATTACACAAAAGCATCACCCTAGCTTCCAGTTTCTGGATCTGCTTCTTTCCACCCTTCATGGCCAGACTTTCAGCCTCATCCAGACGGTGCTGCAGGTCCTTGACCGTAACCTCCAGGTTCTTCTTCATCCTCTCAAGATGAGCACTTGTGTCCTGCTCTTTCTTCAGTTCTTCTGCCATCATGGCAGCCTGAAATCATTACTCACTGTTTATTGGTGTTTTGGTAAGTTTCCAATTTGTGTGACGAATTGGGTTTGATTGGATTTTTAAATGGTGATTTTTTTTAGCATTACGCTTTCATATTTTCTTTTGAAAATGAACACTCACATCAGTAATAGCTTTTTTAGCCTTTTCTTCTGCATTTCTGGCTTCCTGAATGGCATCATCCACTTCACCTTGGATTTGAACAAGATCAGACTCGAGCTTCTTCTTGGTGTTGATGAGACTGGTGTTCTGTACATTAAAGATTGAGATGTGGTTTACCATAGTTCTGTCAAAGCAGGCCTAAAAACTGAATCACAAGCTCTTTTTACAAACCTGGGAGTGGAGAAGTGCTACTCGCTCGCTGGCATCCACAAGTTCCTGCTCGGCCACTTTACGACCTCTCTCTGCTTGCTCGAGAGCAACTCTCAATTCTTCAATCTCAGCCAGCATCAGGTTGTTTCTGCGTTCAACCATGGCAACCTGTTCTTTCATATCTTCTTGACTCCTTATAGCTTCATCAAGATGAAGTTGTGCATCCTAATAAAGGATGAATAGCTTGTTTTAGAAGTACAAATTTGAAATTACTAGCTACAAAAACCCCAAGGCTTTATATTTGCTGTACCTTAAGTTGTCCTTGAACATTTCTGAGCTGCTTCTGAGCTTCAGCAGCCTGACGGTTTGCATGGCTCAACTGAATCTCCATCTCATTGAGGTCTCCTTCCATCTTCTTCTTGACTCTTAGAGCTTCATTCCTGCTCCTGACCTCAGCGTCCAGAGTGGTCTGCATGGATTCAATCACTCTCTGGCTGTTCCTCTTGATCTGTTCAATCTCCTCATCCTTCTCGGCCAATTTACGATCTACCTCCCCCTTCACCTGGCTCAGCTCGAGTTGAATACGAAGGATCTTGGATTCTTCATGTTCCAGGGTCGCCTAAAAAGGATGGTTAAAATAAGTGTTAACTTGTTAAATAAATATTTTATAAAAGTGCTTATGCTATGTATTATGGCGCTAATTCTAGTATTAAATCGAAGTGATCGGCACATTAAAGGGACATTCCTTTTTTTATATATATATGCTAATTTCCAGCTCCCCTGAAGTTAAACATTTGGTTTTTACAGTTTTGGAATCCATTCAGCCGATCTCCGGGTCTGGCGGTACCACTTTTAGCATAGCTTAGCATAATACATTGAATCTGATTAGACCATTAGCATTGCACTACAAAATAAGCAAAGAGTTTCAATATTTTTCCTTAAAACTTGACTCTTCTGTAGTTACAACGTGTACTAAGTCAGACGGAAAATTAAAAGTTGTGATTTTCTAGGCAGATATGGCTAGGAACTATACTCTCATTCTGACGTAATAATCAAGGACTTTGCTGCCGTAACATGGCTGCAGCAGGCGCAATGATATTACGCAGTGCCTGAAAAATAGTCCCTTTGGTTACTTTCAATAGCAAGGGACTATTTTCAGGCGCTGCGTAATATCATTGTACCGCAGTATAGTTCCTAGTCATTTCGGCCTAGAAAATTGCAACTTAAAATTTTCCGTCGGCCTTAATTATGCTAAAATATGCTAAAAATGGTACAGCCAGACCCGGAGATCAGCTGAATGGATTCTAAAAACTGTAAAAATCAAATGTTTAACTCCAGGGGAGCTGGAAAATTAGCATATTTTCAAAAAAGTGGAGTGTCCCTTTAAATTTATGTTGTATCCTTTACAAATAACAGTTACCTCAGCTTCCTCAAGAGCAGTCTGAATTTCGCTTTTCTCAATTTCAGCTGTCTTTTTGGCCTTTTCAAGCTCATGAATAGTCTTTCCAGTTTCACCAATTTGTTCGGTTAAGTCAGAGATTTCCTCTGTAAAGAATGTACATAGTAACTTAGTGAGAACATGAACGCATTAAAATAGTTTTCAATACCAACTGCACTTTGCATTTGTGGTAAAGCCCTACGTTGAAGGTTTTTGTTCTCCCGCTTCAGGGTTTCCAGGTGATCTATGGCCTCTTCATAGGAGTTTTTCATCTTAAACATCTCCGTGCTCAGATTACGAGCCTCTTTCTGAGCTCCTTCCAGTTCTGCCTGGCTTTCTTCATACTTTTGCTTCCACTCTGCCAGAACCTTGGAAAAGGCCAATGAAAATTAAGCAATTATGGTATATGCTATAAATATATATAAACATACAATATAATTAACCCATGTACCTTGTCAAAGTTCCGTTGCTTCTTGTCAAGATTGGCAGCAAGTGCATTGGCTCTCTCTACGTCAATCATGAGATCTTCAACTTCACCCAGTAGTCGATGCTTGGTCTTCTCTAGAGAGGCACACTTAGCGTTCACAGCCTCAATAGACTCCTCAGCTTCCTGAAGACGCTGAGCAAGCTTTTTTCTATAAAGAAAAATAAAATTACCATATCAGGTTTCTGCAAACTGGCAAAATTTAGTCATTAAATAATTCTATAAATTTACTTTGCTTCCTCAAGCTCCTCTGTACGCTGAATGGCATCAGTCTCATATTTTGTCCTCCACTGAGCTACCTCACTGTTGGCCTTAGACATGCCACGCTGGAGCTCAGTTTTGGCCTCTTGTTCCTCCTCAAACTGCTCTCTGAGCAGATCACAGTCATGACGAGAAGATTGTAGAGCATGTGCCAGGGCATTCTTTGCCTAAAAAACAAAACAAAAACAGCGTACTGTATGTGCCCAAGTCCACTTATCTGCTAGAGAAACATAAAAAACTAAACCATTTACCTTAATTTCTTCCTCCATCTGCCTCTTAAGCTCCTCAATCTGCTGAGTGTAAGCCTGCTTGCCTCGAGTCAACTGAGAAACAAGAGCTTCTTTTTCTTCCAACTGACGGCTTAATTCACCTTTTATAAAGATCAGATTATGTTAATGAATACTTTATTAACAGTTGCATTGAGGTTTTGTTTTCACACTTACCATTTTCAGTATTCAGCCTTGCTCTTTGTGCACTCAAATCATTTAACTGTCGGACACATTCATCATTTTTGGACTTAAGTTCACTCAGCTGATCTTCAAGAGTACGACACATCTTCTCAAAGTTACCCTAAAAGAAGAATCTCATATGAGTATAAATCTAATGGTGAAAATGTAGTTGTCAAGATAAATAGTTTTCCCACCTTTGATTTGGCAACAGCCTCCATATTGCTGGACAAGTCATCAATCTCCATCTTAAACTCACTTTTCTCCTTCTCCAGCTTTTGTTTCACTCGCTGGAGGTTGTCGATCTGCTCGCCCAGCTCCGCCACGGTGTCCGCCTGCTTCTTGCGGAGTGCCGCAGCTGTCGCTTCGTGCTGCAAGGTGGACTCTTCAAGATTGCGTCGCAGCTTCTGAAAATCAGCCTCACGTTTTTTGTTCATCTCAATCTGGGCAGAGGTGGCGCCGCCAGCTTCTTCGAGCCTCTCGCTGATCTCCTCAAGTTCCCTGGCGAAATCGGCCCTCTGCTTCTCGACCTTAGCTCGAGCAGCACGTTCTGCCTCGATTTCTTCCTCCAGCTCCTCAATACGAGCCTAAAATCATGATTTTTTTTTCAAGTTATACCCTTTATGTGGTCAGTGTTCAATCCTAACATTGTGAGATTTAAAAATGACCTGGAGTTCCTTGATCTTCTTTTGATGCTGGACACCAACAGACTGCTCATCCTCAATCCTACTTAGAAGTTGGCTTATCTCAAAGTCCTTCCTGTGGGTGTTAATAGTAACAGTGTAGTAATGAAATGGTTTTGTGATTTTTAAAAAGCAACTTACAATGTTATACATTTTACGAGCATTCCCTGGCAATCAAACCCATTACCTTGGAGTAGCTAACTGCCATGCTGTACCAGCTGAGCTACATGAAATCCTCTAAATACTGCATATAAGGAAAGTCTTACTTCTTTATCTTCTCTTCTGACTGTTGTCTGTCATTTTCCAGATCCATAACGGATTCTTGGGCTAGTTTCAGATCACCTTCCAGCTTTCTCTTGGCTCTTTCAAGATCCATGCGAAGCTTCCTTTCTTGCTCCAGGGAACCTTCCAACTATCAAGTGAAAATCGCAAGATTATTTCACCTACTGTATACAACACATAAGTTCATAAATATATTTTGCAGTAAACAAACTAACTTACATCATCCACTTGTTGTTCAAGTTTAGATTTGGCTTTGGTCAGAGTATTGACTTTGTCTTCCTCTGCCTGCAGATCATCCAAAGTTTGTTGATGTGCCTCTTGGAGGGCTTTCTTCTCCTTGGTTAACTTTGCAATGGTTTCATCCAGAGAAGTCATCTCCTCAGTAAGATTTTTCACCTGAAATTAAATCACTACCAGTCAGAAATACTTACAGAGAAAATACTTACTGATTAAAAAAATCTAATAAAATGTATATGCAAACCTTGTTCTCAGTGGCGTGCTTCTCCTTTTCCACTTTGGCCAAGGTCAACTCTAAATCATCAATGTCTTTCTTCAGTTCAGAGCACTCATCCTCTAGTTTTCTCTTCTTTGCTGTCAACTCAGCGTTGATTTCCTCTTCATCCTCTAATCTTTCTGTGGCCTCTTTAAGTTTGGCCTCAAGCTGGATCTTGCTTTTGATCAGGCCTTCACATCTCTCTTCAGCATCAGAAAGGTTTTCACTCTCCTGTTGATTGGAAAGTCATGCATTTAATGTTTTGTGATGTTTTCCTGCTGAAAGACCATAGTTTACATTCATAAAAACTCACTGCTGCCACTTGTAGCTGAAGGTCATTTTTCTCCTGAATCAGAGAAACCATCTTCTCCTCCAGCTCCTTCTTCTTGGCGAGTGCCTTTGCTAGATCCTCCTTCATTTTTTCAAAGTTTTCTTTCATGGCTGCCATTTCCTTTTCGGTCTCTGCGCTCTTCAGCAGAGGCTTGATCTTAAAGTACAGTTTCATCCATGGCCAGTGTTTCACATTCATGAATGAGCGGATGTTGTATTGGATGGTGAAGATAGATTCTCTGTTTCATATCATTAGAAGAAACGGTCAAAATTTGTTTGTGAAGTGTTCCCCTACTGTATTTTGTGTTTGTGCATACCAAGCATACCTTCTCTCCATCATTTTGAGAAATTCTTTCCTCATGATGTATCCGCGACAAAGAGCCTGAGTCATGGTAACCAGCTCTGCTAGTTTCTCATCTCGCATCTCCTCGAGAAGACCCAGAAGCCCAGCTTTGAAAAATACCTAAAATGTGGTATTGACGTTATTAAACACATCTACAAATAAGGAAAATAAGTATGATCTTATACATTTTCTAACCTTGGTGTGCCCAAACTTGTATTGTGTATGGTCTACATTAATGGAGCCAAGAAGCTTCTCAGAAGCCTTCTTATTGTCAATGAACTGACCTTCAGGAATGACACTAGCATTCAATACTTTGTATCTGAAACAGAAATATTTCATTAAAGGTGTATCCATCTGATGTATTACATTTGCATTTGGCATATACATCAAGATACCTTTGTTTAAAGTCACCATAGAGGATTCTGCTTGGGAAACCTTTCCTACAGATCCTGATTCCCTCCAGTACACCGTTACAGCGCAACTGGTGAATGACTAGAGGGTTCTCCATAAGACCTAAAATATAAAAGTTCAGCATTTTTCAGTGTTCTGACATTAATGTTCAGAGCTTTGATTTGTTTATAATGAGTTTATTGTTGACCTGGAGTCTTGGACTCATTTGGAATCAGGCAACGGACAAAGTGAGGATGAGTGCTTCTCAGATTGGTCATCAGTTTGCCCAAGTTCTCCTGTTGGTTTTGGAAACAAACAGAAAAAATATTATTAACCAGTACACTGAATATAATATATCTTACTTCGTATTGTATTCTTTTTGTTTTATCAAAAGAAATTACAAAAAGAATCCAATGGAACCATGGTATTACCCGGAACAAAGCGGACACAGTCTGGAAGGAACCACCTTTCTTTTTTCCACCCTTTTTGCCACCAGCCTCAGCTGTTGGATAAGCAACATTACATTAGCAACTTCTGGTAAACAATGCCATCCAACAGAAATGCATGCATTTGTTTTGCAGACCTTCGGCAGAGGCGTGGGTAGCATACAGGTGAGCCAACAGTTTGACTGAAGACTTCTGGTACAACTGAACCACAGAGTCATTGAGGGGGTCCTTGTTCTTATCCAGCCAGCCTGTGATGTTGTAGTCTACAGTACCAGCATAGTGGATCAAAGAGAAATGGGCCTCAGGCTTGCCTTTGACAGGCTTGGGTTTCTGGAAGGATGCAGTTTTACCAATATGCTGGTCAAACAACTTGTTCTTAAAAGTCATGTCTGTTGCCTTGGGGAACATACACTCCTCCTCAAGGATGGAGAAGATGCCCATTGGCTGCAGGAAAGAGCACAATACACTGAGATAAAGCAATGAATCAAGCTATGATTCACTTTATGTCCTGATGGTTTATTACCTTCTCAATAAGCTCAATGCAAGCAGCCAAATCCATACCAAAGTCAATGAATTCCCACTCAATGCCTTCTTTCTTGTACTCCTCTTGTTCCAGCACAAACATGTGGTGGTTGAAAAACTGTTGCAGTTTCTCATTGGTAAAATTAATGCATAGCTGCTCCAGGCTGTTGTACTGTGATACACATGATATTTTAATTCATACGAATATTGGAGAGCTGAAGAAAAATATGAAACAACACACACATATACTTACATCAAAGATTTCAAACCCAGCAATGTCCAGCACTCCAATGAAAAACTGTCTTGCTTGTTTGGTGTCCAACATCTCGTTGATTCGAACAACCATCCACAAGAACATTTTCTCATAGATTGACTTACACAGAGCCATGGCTGCATTATACACCTGATAAAAGAAAAATAATAATTAAAGACACCAGCCAACCAATACAACTGCAAATACAGTACAATATGCACAAAATAATTATACCTGAGGAACGGTTTGACCTTTGGTTACATATTCATTCCCAACCTTCACTCTGGGAAAACACAATGCTTTTAACATGTCAGCCGAATTAAGTCCAATGAGGTAAGCGATTTTATCAGCCACTGGAAAAAAGATTTAACATAATTAACTTGATGTTTCTCACTGAGCCTATAATATCTCAGCTCAAAGTGAAGTCCCACCCTCAGTTCCATCAGGCTCGGCCTGTTCCTCTCTCTGCTTCTGCTTGAACTTCATGTTCCCATGATGCATCACAGCGCCTGTCAGCTTGTAGATGCCTATTTTCTCCTCAGGAATGAAGCCCAATATATCAATGGCTGTCTGAAAGTTGAAAACCATTCATTGTCAAGTTTGTATTACATACTGTAGAGTGATACAATGCTAGAGCATATTCCATATGATTATGCATCAACATTTCACTTCCACTTACATCGGTTGCAATAAACTCCTCTACATCATTGATGCTCTTGACTGTGATCTCACCATGACTTATCATGGGATAGTCAAATGGGTTAGTGGTGATCAGAAGAGCCTCTACAAGAGGAACACACCAGAAATCCATTACACCACTTAGTTAAAATAATAATTCGATACCCAAATCTTTAATAATAACGTAAATAAATGTAATTTTGGTTACCCAGCAGTTCTGGTTTATGGCCAGTGCAGAGCTGGTAGAAGATGTGGTAGCTCCTCTCAGCAGACAGCTGGAAAGTTACCCTGGATTTTTCCAGCAGGTCTACAGAGCAAACACATCTTTATCAGAATATAAAAAATGTATGTTTATGTCAGTCATTGGAAATTGAAACAGAAGATGGGTCTTACAAGTCTCAATATCAGCAGATGCCAACTTTCCAGTGGACCCAAAATGAATTCGGATGAATTTACCCTGGAGATAAAAGTAGACGGATGACAATTTTCCATTAGTGAATCATAAACAGCCGACACATTAATCCAGTTGCAGTGCCAGTTGTTGGCCTAAGACTTACAAAGCGGGAAGAGTTGTCATTCCTCACAGTCTTGGCATTTCCATAGGCTTCTAGCAAAGGGTTGGCTGCAATGATTTGATCCTCCAGCGACCCCTAATGCGTTCAAAAGGAACAAGGTTTAATGTAACAGGCAAGTTAGTGCTCAGCTGTTTTATTTGACGTATAAGTAATTGAAACATTATCATTAAAGCATTTATCATATAAATAAACATTGTCAGCACCTGCATTTTCCCAGACACAGGCTCTGACTTCTTCTGTCCAGACACAGCGATTGTCGCAAAGTACTGGATGACACGTTTGGTGTTAACAGTCTTTCCTGCACCAGATTCTCCACTGAAAATATAATAATGCACAATATTAAATAGACCCTACTATATTTTGCACAGAAAAAAAATGATTCAACTTAATAAAGTAAATTACATGCAATGTAAAAAACAAAAAATGCAGCATTTTTGTCAAATCAACATATCTTTTTTATGTTATTTTAACTTAAAATTAAGTTAAACAATTTCTTTTTTTTTAAGTTATATTTTTTGGTCATTTTTGCCTTTATTTAACAGTGATTTTAGAAGAGGACAGGAAAGTACAGGGAGGAGAGCGGAGTATGGGATCGGCAAATGATCACGAGCCAGGAATCGAACTCAGGTCACCGAAAGTGCGAAAGCGCCACATGTTGGAACGCTACCCACTACACCATCAGCTCCGAATAAGTTAAACAATTTCAACTTGTTTATATAAGTTAAGTCAACTTATATTACAGGTCAAAACTTAAAATTGTAAGGTTGAATTGACTTGCAAAAACTAAGTTGTTTTAACTTCATGCTGCATTTTTTTACAGTGTGGTTGCCTTAAAATTTTGAGTTAATTCAACTTTAAAATATAAGTTGACACGACAATTTTACACAACTTTTCCACTATTTTTAAATTAAATTAACTCAAAATTTAAATGCAAACAGGTAACTTTCTTTTTAAGTTAAAGTCTTGAAAAACAACTCACGTAATCAGGATTGACTGATTCTCACGATCTATAGGAAAAAAAGACATTTAACTTTCAAAATAGTTGACTATTAAGTTGAATTAAGTATAAGTTGTCTAAATATCTTAATAATAAGGTGTCGTAATATCCGTAAGTTTATACCAGTGAGCATAAACTGATAGGCGTTGTCAGAGATGGAGAAGATGTGAGGTGGGGCTTCAACTCTTTTTTTGCCCCTGTAACCTGCCACAACTACAGCATCATACACTGGGAGCCACTTGTAGGGGTTCACGGTGACGCAAAACAGCCCAGAGTAGGTCTGAAATAGAGGTAAATGTAAAAAAACTGAATATAAGTCTTTAAATGACATTAACACTATTTATTTCGGTACTTACGTAGATCATCCATGCTGCATAACGCTCTTTAAGGTTATACAGCACAGCGGGTTCACTGAGGTGGGTCATCATGGCCATGTCCTCAATCTTATCAAACTTGGGGGGATTCATTGGATGAATATCATCATCCTTCACTGTGACAGTCTTTAAGAAGATAACATTTTATTATTTTTTTTATAAAAAATCATCAGTGATTAAGTGCAATTTTGTTAAATGTGACTGGAGTGGTAGGTTAGGTTTTTTGGTTTCTTACGGCTATGTCTGTATTAAAAATAAAAAACTGTATAATACTCTTTGTGAAGCACCTTGGGAAATGCCTATATTGTGTGTGCTTTACAAATAAATAAAAAACGATATACAAAAACTAATTTAAGATTAGAGCATCTTAGTATATGAAATCCTGTTGTGTAGTTCTCAACTTACCTTTCCACAGAGAGTTTTAACGGTGACTTTGCCACCCTCTTTGCTCAGAAGTGTACCCTTAAGGTACATCTCCTTAGGGTCTGTCACAAAGTATGCGGTTTTGGCATCAAACGGTGTGTTTTGAGCCTCAATCCTTTCCCTCTCTGGCTTTCGAAGGAAAATGGCCGCCGGGCCAAAGCACTCCATTTCCGGGTCAATACTCATGATGGCACTTTACATGAAAGATAAACAAAATGTAACAATTTATTTAAAAATGAAAATTCAACGGTTGATCAGTGATAATTCAGCTAATATTAATTAATTAACAGCATATATCTTCCAGCAAAAAATTGATAGTAAAGTACAGTAAGTAGTTAACTTTACCTTCTTTTGGCTCCAGTCAAGAAAAGTGATGTTGGCCAGTGATGCGAGAAGGCTAAAATAATAAAGCAAGATTTATCAGAACAAGCAAGCTTTTTTTTCAATACACATAGTAAATGCTGAAATAGTTAATACTGAATGTTTTCGTATGACTCACCTGGCTGTGATCAGGTTCAGTCAGTGGATGAGCGCCGGACTACTGTTTTATAGAGCAAGATGTTTCTCGTCATCAAACCTTTCTCTCTTTATTTGGTGCTTGGACTGCCTACATCCCCATCTGTGTCTTTAATATTACATTTATCTAAAAATAAATCTAGTGTCATTTTGGACAGAGTCTTACAGCTCTGTTCCAATAGTTCCCCAAAATGGTGATGACCATTTGAAAGATATTCTATGAAGATGAAAACAAAGCACAAATGCATAATATGATTTGCATGACCAAAGTGGTGCAAAACTCATGAAACAATACCATAAGGGTCATGTCACAGCATTAATGTTCTGCCCCTCCAAGTAAAAATTCAAAACATTTCAATGATGTAATTGTATCGAATGAAACACAAGCATGTCTCCTGGCACAGTCGGCACCTGAGGAGAGCCTGTAAATGTCACTTGTATAGTGTTCCAAATTTATTCCAAGGGACATTTTATAAAGGCACGAAATTTTGATTTAGAAAGAAGGGCTCGTGCACATAGACAACATACTTAAGTCACCTAAGTTGGCACTTTTTTTCAAATACTCTTAATCCAATCCAAGTACTCTCGGTTTCCGTTAACATTCGTAAAATTTACATATTTCCGTATGAATATTCCTTGATAATCCCTTTTTTTATTTCATGATGTCATGCATTTATCACTAAAAATGCGGAGTTATTTTCAACGCAGCATTGGGTCAAAAAATGGACGAGCCCAGCCATTGGGTTAAAACCCCCCAGAAATGTTTACATTCATCCCAATAATGGTTTAAAACAACACAGCATTTTGAGTTAAAACAACCCAAAATAGGTTAAATTACAAGGTTCGTCCATTTTTGTATGTATGTTCTGCAGACTCCATATTTATTTCACTGCCCATTTTTATTAATTTATCAATATTTCCATTCATAAAGTGTGACTTTATTTAAATCGGAGACAAAACATCCCAAGAACATTGTTTTTTCCAGAATTCGGTTATATAGCCTACATTTAGATTTGGTGTGCAGTGCTACAACACAGCAGGTGTTGAACCATAAAAAACATTTAAGAAGAAACACTTTGACTTCAGAATAATCCGAGGACTGCAAAAGTTTCCAGTTTTGCATCTTCACCCCTCTGACCTTCATGCCTGCTCAACAAGGGATCAGTTGATTTATACTTGATAACACTTAGAGACAGGAGGGGTACATAAAAGGGGAAGGCGCAGTAAAAATTCTAAAGCGGTTATCCATGAGGATGAGCTCATCTCCTTTATTAAATGGAGATTTCATATTTGCTTTCATAGTACTTAAGGATTAACTACAAATTTAGTCATGCCCATGCAGCTGTCCACTGAAAACAGTTTAATTCGAGAGCTCAAAGACTTCTTACTAAGTATTTGTATAAGGGTTTCTATGTAATTTTATTGTAACAAGGAGGACAGAATTGTGTAAAGATGAAATACGTCATTTTGAAAGGAAAAAGAGAAACCAAAACAATATTGAACATTCTGATGTATTATATTATGAATTACAGATATCTTGCTCTTTATTGTCCTTACACATGTGAAATATCATGTATTGTAGTGGAACTAACTGAACCACTTTACCATCTTTTATTTATTTTATGTCGTTTTCTTCAACTTCAGATAAACAGGACATGAAAAATATGGTAGTGTCTACATGTGAAGCCAAAGAAAGTTGGCGTCTGTAGACTTCAGCTGTACCTAAGTCAGCAACTAAAATTAGGCATCTTCCCCTTCTAAATCAAGGATGGAAAAAAACAAATCTTAGAAGCATTTCCCTTATGCCAAAACAACAATGTCTTCATTTTCTTACTCTCGTGACTTAATTTCGTATATTTTTTCTTTGAAACATGACAAATAAAATAATTTTTTTGCATGATTAAAGTCCAATTTAATGCTTAATAAACCACCCAAGAGTGACAGCAAAAAAGTAAGTGTGACTCATTTGTGGTACTTTGTGGTAAATGACCTCACTAGCAATAGACACAGTGGTCTTTTAGTCTCTTAATATGGGTTTCCATTCTGCTTCATCACATCTACAGTGTAGCATTGTTAGTTACCATAATTTGTGTTCGAATCAAATACACACAAGCAGTACAACAACAACATATTACAAGCAAAAAAGGGATTTATTTTAGCATTATCATCATGATATGGTTTGTAAGATGCATGTGCGTCAGCGTAAGGATTTATTTATATCAAAACAACATGACAAAATGTTTTTTTTTAACCACGGTATACATATTTATAAAAAACACTGACAAAACAGACCATTTAAATTACTGGAATAATAATTTTCCTTTGTACTCATGAGCATCGATTGGGTTTTATCTATATATAGACCTGCCCTGATTTTAAAGTTTGTTATGGTAAATGAGTCTATGCATTTTCAATATGTACATACTTATCAATTTTCATGAGAACAAAGGAAATTATTCAGAACATTGCAACATTGCGAGCACTTACGTACCACTAAAAAAAAAAAAATTAAATGAAGGGATCTAGTTGGAACAATATAGAATACTTAAAAACATATATTGTAAGGGGTGTAAGGGGTGACAAACCAAATAAAATGAAAACTGTTTAAAACAGCAAAAGGAGTACCATGTCTATCTTTGAAATCCATCAGTCTGCTCTTTAATACTGCAATACTCTGAAATCAATTCTTTGAGAGAGGACACACCCTTCACTCCTCCCCCTTTGGTGATGTTCCAGGTTGGTCGTCAATCATACTTTTTTAACTCCTCCCCCACCGGCTCCAAAACTCTCCAGCACCTTTACCATAGAGGTGACACGGGTATTGCATCCAGCAGAGAGTGCGCTGATAATTACTTAAAACTGTTAAGCATCAACAGAATACAGCCGTTGTTATTATACAGCCGAATCTCCATTTTCTAAATCAATAAGATGACTTCTACAGACAAATACTTACATTCTTGAGAAACTCCTCTGCAACTATGCGAGCCCTGGCGTTGACCGACAGCTTCATCTCGCTGATTTCTTTATCAATCTCCTCCATAAAATGAATCACGAAGTCCACTAACTTATGCTTGTACATCTGTTCTGTGTGGAAGTTAGTAATGAGGAAACTGATGTCATATCCCTGAGGAAAGAGAGGAGGGAGAACAGGATTATTGACTGGTAAAATATTACATTACGGGTGGTTTCCCGGACCTAGATTATCCTACACCCAGACTAAAATGCATGTTTGAGTTGCCTTCATTTAGAAACACCTTGCATTGACACACCTTAACATATATCAGTGCTGTCATTTTTGTCTCAAGATGCACACTTGTAATGTTTTGACAAATATAAGTACGGCCTAGTCCTGGATTAAACCCTGTCCGGGAAACTGCCCTTACATGCTACAAATTGTCTCTGAATTTTTTATCTTAAAATTATTCAAGGAATATTGCACTTTTTTTAATTAAAGAACAAAAAGGATTATATTGTCATTTATAAGTAGCTACACAAACAGTAGTATTTCCTTACATTCATTTTATTATGTTACATATGTTATGTGCACGGTTATATTAAGACTTACCTAACTGTGCATGCTTATCACATTTCTAGACTAGACTACTGCAATATCGAAAGCAACAGCTCAAATGGTCATTTCAGGAGTCTAAAAGAGCACATCACAGCCTAAATCTTTATTCATTTGGTTACCAGTTGCTGCACGCATCGAATTCAAGTCATTGCTGTTTGTGCACAAAACAGTCACTGGCTCTGCATTGGCATACCTTCATTCCCTCTTACATACATACAACCTATAGACCTTTTGCGTGTTTGCAAACAAAGATGAAGTTTTTTGTGGGCGGAGCTCAACTGGTTGCAGCAAGTGGCAGCTCTGCAATAGCGGTGTGAAGTGTTTTAGCGTTAAACTGTGATTTTTATGGATCCGGTGTTCTGTCGAAGTCTGTTTCCCTTTATGTAATGTTTCCTATAACGTTTTAATCACGTTAGTTTATTTTTTAGATAAATTAAAGTTTAAATAGCTTGGCTACTGATATGTGTGCATGTATGTAATGTATATGAATTGTGCTTTATTGGTAAATCAATTATTTTTACAGTATGAATCGCTAAATTACATATAAAAGCAATACTATCATGTATTCTATATAATATTATTTATTTAATATTTCATCATTTTTCATAATTTTTCTATTATTTCTTCCTTAGTTTTAGAACAAACACATAGGCTATAAATAAAATGTTTACATAGAAATTAATATGCATAGGCCTGTTTATATATTAATAACACTTTACATCATGTGTGTGCGCTACATTTATATATGTATTAAGTATGTAAACATAATAATTTTAGAACAAACAGAAAGAACACAGGCTAAGATATAAGGTAAAAAGAAATAATAAAAAATGGAAAAACTATGAAATATTTAATAAATGGTGATAATGAAATAAATTATAAACGTAACGTGAATATAAGAAATACATAGAGGGAACAGACTTCGACAGCACACCTACTCTAATCTACTCTAATTATTTTCTATTTTAATTATTAATAGATTTCCAGATGATTTCGTCACTCCAATCTGTCCATTTAAGGGCTTGTTGCAACCATAAACACCTAAGTTTATCTTCGATGACATCTTTTTTTGGCATTCCTATTCTGACACTCAACACCACAACCAGACCTTTTCTAGTGAGTTATCTTGCTCGTTTCACTCGTGGTACAATTTATTTCCACTGTTTTTCTGCCACCAGTTTGTGTGTGCATCTTGCAGTGACGTAACTGTGACGTCTACTTGCAAAAGGTCTATACAGAACCCTGCAGTCAGCAAATGAGCAACGTCTTTGGTACCCATTCATTCACATTCACTTTTACTTGCTGGTGAAACGCACTTTTTAAAAATCTATTCAATAAACAGCTAAAGACGTATCTAATTCTGGGAATACTTGACAGGAACATGTTAAAAGTGCGTTTTATACATATATAAAAAAACTTGTATCACTCCTTTGACTTTCCCTCCCTTCTCCTACTGTGTTACATTGTCTCAAAACAGCTTTATGTGAAAAAAATAAAGTAAAATTACTAAATATGTAGAAAAAATATAGAACACAATACAATACATGTATGATTACTTATTATTCATATTATACCCTGCTTTGTTGTTTATACCAGTGTTGTAAGTGGTTTTGGATTAAAGCATCTACTAAATGCCTAAATGCAGATGTTATCAACCAAAATACAATTGGTTGATGCTAATCTAATAAGACGTAGTTTACTTAAATGGCCTAATGAAATAATATTTAAATGAATACATATTTAAAACTAGGTTATTGACAAAAACCAGCAATATTAAAACAATGGCCAAGCAAATTAACAAGAAAAGATTCTTACTTCAACAGGTTTTCTCCGCAGGATGAAGAAGTTCTCGGCTCTCATCATCATAAAGCGCATGAATTTATGGCACAGGATCTTTTCGATCTCATCAGCCTTTAAGAGAGCAACAAATGTGCATAAAAAAAGATAAACAATTCTGTAACTGTATATAACTAAGACTTGGTGTGGATTGCCAACTTCACTGGAATGAACATTGTATGTATGTGTATGTGTGTGTATATATATATATATATATATATATATATATATATATAACTGTATATAACTAAGACTTGGTGTGGATTGCCAACTTCACTGGAATGAACATTGTACGTATGTGTATGTGTATGTGTATGTGTATGTGTATGTGTATATATATATATATATATATATATATATATGTGTGTATGTGTATGTGTATATATATATATATATATATATATATATATATATGTGTATGTGTATGTGAGCTCAGATGCAAAAGCTGCCAAATGCCAGGACATTCAGAAATATGGATTTGTTTGTAGAATAGGCAATTTTTCAGCAAAGTCCTCTAAATACACGGAAGAAAAATTGGATGAACAACAATGCCAATACGTCAAGGTGCAAGAGTTTTTAACATAGTTAAATAAGGATTACTGAATATAGGATATTGACCACCTTTTTGAGCCTCTTACCTTTATTCAGAAAGGACTGTAAAAAGCGATGGGAGACTTTTTTAGAAGTATAAATGTTTGCATGTACTTAGTGGGTTTTGCTGTTAAATACCAATAAAGTGACATTTGTGAATATAAGGCTTTTTTATTTACTAATAACATTTTCATTGCCATTTAAGTGATATTACTGAACCTAAACATAAGAGCCTGATAAAAAATGCTAAAAAAAAGTTTTTGCATGTGAGCTCTTCATATTCGTATTCAAAGTGAAACCAGAGTTTCTCTCACCACATACCAATGCAATACTTCCACATTCGTACTATTTCAAGTAGTATGTTACATATTCAGAGCCCCATAAGATCGCTGGAGTAGCACATTCAGATGCATTTACCTGTTTTACAGCAATGCTGACTCTTACAGAGTTGATGGAACCTTCTATTAGAACCTTCTCTTTATCATTCCTACTGATCACGACAGGCTGAAGTAACAGCTCCTTACTACTCCTGGTGACACACACACAGAAACTTGTGTAATACAGGACATACAATATATACGGTATGCAACAGTTTTTCGAATCCTATCACATAACCTACAGCATGATCATTATTATTACCATCAAGAATAATTAACATCAAATAATATGAGGTTCTTAGGCTAAGTGGCAAATAATTGTGACATGTGTCCAGTATTTCTTTACCAGCTGTTTTAAAACATTGTTTTGAAAATAGGCTCATTTTCCAGCACCCCTAGAGTTAAACACTTGATTTATACAGTTTTGGAATCCATTCAGCCGATCTCCGGATCTGGTGCTATGACTTTTAGCATAGCTTAGCATAATCCATTGAATCTGATTAGACCATTAGCATCACGCTCCAAAATGACCAAAGAGTTTCGATATTTTTCCTATTTAAAACTTAATGATATTACGCAGCGCCCGAAATAGGCCCCTTGGTAACTTTCAATAGCAGGAGACTGTTTTCGGGCACTGCATAATATCATTGCACCTGCTGAAGCCATGGTACGCCAGCAAAGTCCTTGATTATTACGCCAGAATGAGAGTATAGTTCCAAGCCATATCGGCCTAGAAAAATCGCAACTTTAAATGTTCCATCGTTTGTAGTACACAATGTAACTACAGAAGAGTCAAGTTTTAAATAGGAAAAATATTGAAACCCTTTGGTCATTTTTGAGCGCGATGCTAATGGTCTAATCAGATTCAATGAATTATGCTAAGCTATGCTAAAAATGGTACTGAATGGATTCCAAAACGATAAAAATCAAATTTTAAAATCTAGTGGAGCTGGAAAATTAGCCTATTTTCAAAAAAAGTGGAGTGTCCCTTTAAGCTTTATATCAAAATGCGTATTGTATGCAATTAATGTATCTTACATACTGAATTCAAGGTCGACTGTATTGTATGTTAGCACGTATTTTAAAGACAGCTATGGTCATGTGGCTCACGTAGAGAATAATTGACGATGAACCATTGAATTATTTGAAAATAATGCACACCCAAGGTGGTAATGCTACACAATGTTGCACCGCAGGTTTGCATTATTTTCAAATAACTCAAGGACAGGAGTCAATTATTTCAATTATACCACAGTTACCACAAACATTGCTCTGATGGGTATTTTAAGACATTTGACAAGTCAAGACACACATGGAGTCAAAAAGGCAAGATGCCGACTTTAAACCACAGAATTTTGTACCAGGCAGATGTGGGCATAGTGGTTGTTAACCAAATGAATCATACAGCTGTGGGAACACAGATGAAAACATCATGCAGTTAACATAGTTGCATACACTTACCGAACCTCAATCTCAGGTTTGTTGTGTCGTTCAACCACCTGTGAGGAAAAGTTCTCCAGACAGAGGGCTGCTTGCAGTGTAGCACGCACTGCATTCAGGTACGGACGCAGAGTTGCCGTCTGTCAAAAACACAAATAAATTATTTAAAAAAAATAAATACAGATGATAAAAGCATGAACTAAATTAATATTCGGCAACCCCACAAGCTGCATACAGACAGCAACAGCAAGCAGTTTTTAAACACACGTCTGAACCTGCAGGGGAATTCTTGAGATACTGTGCCACGAAAAAACATGCACTACACACTGCTAAATGGCTTTGTCATCCTACAAACACCATAAATGTCTCTATAGAGTGAACCGTCTTAAAAGAGGACAGTCTGAAGCTTTTCACTTCCTGAACTTAAATATAAGTCATGGAGGAAGTGCAAAATTTTGAAACCACTGCATGAAATAAGATCATGCATTATTAAAAACTAACATGAGTTATCATTATAATACATAACTAAGACAACATGACAGTCTGGAGGACACTTTCAAAGCAAGTAAATATTTGTTACACAGTAAATGTTGCAATAGTGTATAACTTAGCATGAATGAGCACCCATTATTATAGTGGGAAATGTGTTACTAGGATATAAAATAGGTTAACAGTACAAGATTCAACAATAACCTGCTTAACACGATATAGGTAAGACCCGACACATTACTAGTGTAGAATGTGAAGTATGACTAGAGCACACTGACAGTTCAAATCAAATCCTAGCTAGCCATCAGTACACATGGAGGTCTGTTTGAACTGGCTTGCCCATGGTACACAAATCCAACAAAAACACTGGTAATGGTACTCCTGAACAAACGCAAAATGTTAAATTAGTCTCACACTTCCCGCTACAGAGGAATATGGGTGTGGATGTTAGCTAGTGATTTAGCCCTATGCACGGATTGATCAGCTTCACGCAAGTGCAGAAACAAAAACTGGAATATAACAATTTTGACACGTAGTGTTACCAGTCACGTGATTAAAACAATAGCAATTATGTTAATATATCTTTTTCTGTGTTCAAAGTGTTCAAAGACAGTCCTACCATTTCTGTGAACCAGTTGGAGCAGAAGACGGAAGTGCTACAAACACCGGCGACTTCCGCGAGTAAACGCAACTCAGCGGGGAGGTTCCATTTTTGGACTAAAAAGGGGGCGCCACATTTTCTTTTCTCCTGTAGTTGATGAAATCTCGGTGACGTTCGCATGCAGATGGTTATAAACTGTAAACTAATTTTACATTATTCATTTACACAAATATTGTGGATTTGTGATAATTAATATCTCTGTATGGATGTATGATGCACTATTGATGTGACATTGAGATCACTGCAGTTTACAGAAATGTACGGTAATCGGGGTATGTATTTATAATTCACAAAATTTGAAGAATGCATACTCAAAATGGACAGTGGGTGTTATTTTGGTATTAGGTCGGAAGACACGTTGCTTACGTTGTGCATCTTTGTGTAGTGGGATGTCCTTTCTATTAGGCTTTTTTTATTTTTTATTATTTGCTACAGCTGTACAAGTGGTCTAATTAGATATCACGTACCCTGATATAAGCAGGTTTGTAAGATGCCGCTGGTGTGTTGAAGCCTTTCCGTGCGTCATTGCCAGGGATCGCCCCTTCCGTTTCGCTCCTCCCGCTTCCGCATTTGCCCTGTTTGTTTGCAGGTATGTGTTGTGTAGCTCAGCGCTTATCCCTTAATGACTTGCGGTAAACATCACTTTAAACACTTCATTTATAGCTCTTGGATCATTCGTGTTGATTATCATTTGTGACTGTTCCTGTATCTAACCTTCCTCGGCGTAATCTCGTGCCGGCCGCCGCCCTTGCGTGCACGCGATCAGTGAAGACATTCTAAGGTACGTGTTTGTTTGCAAGTATGTGTTGTGTAGCCTATCGCTTATTGAATGTGTGACGTGAAATAAGTGTCTAAACATTCAATTCATAGCTCTGGGATGGCTCGTGAATAATTACTATTCGTGGCTGCTCCTGCATGTTCTCCTGTGTAAACTTGTGTTGGCTGCTGCGATTGGGTGTGTGCGCTCTCGCAGTGACGTTGAAGGTACGTGTGTGCGCTCTCGCAGTGACGTTGAAGGTACGTGTAGTTTTATTGCACTTGAACATTTCTAATGAGGCTGGAAATAATTTTAATTAATTCCCTGTAGGAGGAATATTTGGATTTGGGACTATGATTAGCTGGCAACTATTTATGATGATGCTGCTGCTTTGTCTGTGATTGTTCTACGATGCAATTTTAAAGCTTTTTGCATCAACGTTGTGTGACGTTGGGGACAGAGTGGACGCTAAGGCGTCGGTTAAAGCCCGTCACATAAATGTATAATTGGGCCTTTTTTGGTTAAATCTGTTTATTCATTTATTTGTATTTCTTATGTTTTCTACCTGCCTGGTTGTAAATTGTCCTGCACCATTAATCTGATCTTGAGGTGCATTTCCCCAGTTGGCTGGACTTTTGATCTTAATGCAGGTAGCTTTTGTGGTTCCTTTGTTTAATACTTATTTATTTTGAATTATTTTGTGGTATTTATGTAGTTTGGTATTTGTTTATTTGTAAGTATTTGTCTTATTTTGTTTATTTGGTTGGTGTATTGAATTTCATTTGTTTTCTTTATGTACTTGCCCCAGTTACTTATTTTGTATGTGGTCTAGCATTTGATAATAGCTGTGAGTTTGGAGGTACACTTCTTCATTCTGCTAAGACCTCATTTCTGTAGCCGGGTTATTTTGTGGTTTAGTAGTTTTCTTTGGAAAATCTTTTCTTTGTTTATTTTATTTAGGTTTCTCATACTAAATCTTTTTTTTTTGTTTGGTTCATTATTCCTTTGTTACAGGAGCCGAGGCTGCCGGCTGTCCATTAGTAGGCCTCGAGTACGGTGGTGGGACTTCCGGAGTGCAGTGTGTTCACCATTGATGCCTGTGTGTGTAGTGTGGTGAGAGTGGAGCACCGGGTGTTTAAGGTTGCAGTGATACCGGGGCTGTGTGCTCCTTAATTAATTTGGACTACCATAGGCATGCCTCGGTCTCCTTCATAGTAACTCTTAGATTTTCTAGCCTGATGCCATCGTACATAATTGATTTTAAGATTCCTGTTTTAATATAATAAAGTTTTGTATTTTTTGGTATCCATGTCTCAAGACCCCTTCTTGTGAAGCAGTGTTCCTGTGAGCTTTTTTTTCAATAAAATTGATTTATATTATATTATTTCCCTGTTCTACAGGGTGGCGTAGTCAGCTACATTGTAAAATGTTTTCCCTTTTGGGCCTACCACTACATTCGCATATTTTATTTACTTACGTACCGAGAAAACAGTCAGGAAAGGCATAACAAGCCATTATAACTTAAATATAAATATTTATAATATATTGTATATTTGTAATTGTTATAAATTACATAAACTATTATAGTTTAGTTTCTATTATAAATAAATACATTTCTAAATATAGTTTAAAAAACACTTTATGGACCATTATTCCCTGTAATATTTAAATTGTACTTTAAAAATGAGTGCCTGTGACGTCTTCGTTTTTCTCTTTAAAGTGACTGCAAGTTTTATTAAAAATAATTTTGAGTGTACTATTCACCTTAATAGTAAAATAATAGTAATAAAATAGTTTTTGGTAGAAAATCTAAAAAAAAAAATAACACTCCAAATTGCATGAGAAATAATTTACAATTTTTTTTATATATCAAAATTTTATTGCATTTTTATTTGCATGAACAAGCATTACTTATGAACATCCATCAATAAAAAGTTGCACAAAAATATTTTTATGTAACAAGCGTAGTAAAAAATTGACATGAAAAGGCTCTAATACTAACTTATATTTTCTAAAGCGTTCCCACCATAATCATCTTCTAAATATCAAGCTACCGGCAAGTATTTTTTTCCAAGTATCTTACTGCGTCACAAAAAACATCGATCAAATTTCAAAACAGCCTGACGTAATGCAGTGCACAATGTAAGTGGGCGTGTCTCAGTAAAGTAAAGTGCGCACCATAGACTGTAAAAAAAAAATCGCACAAGCGATTTACAGAGAATGCAGACCGTCCAAACAATAATAAAAAATAACAGGTCCACCATATATCTCTCGATTCTCTTGCAACAAGCTATTTACATCAATGATTCAGTTATAAGACATTTTCAATAAGTCTATTTTGACTTCTTTGCCTTGGTTTCTTTCTTCTTCTCGACTTTGGGTTTTTTGGCAGCTGCTTTCTTCGGTTTGGAAGACGTCGTCTTCTTAACACTCGGTTTCTTCGCGGTAGTGAGAGTCTTCTTTTTACCGGAGGTCTTTGTGGGGGTCTTTTTTGCACTCACTTTCTTTTTCACGGCTTTTTTGGCCGCTGGTTTGGCAGAGTTCTCCGTCTTGGTGGTACTTTTCTTTGCCTTTTTCTCAAATTTCTTCTTATTGAGCTTGAATGAGCCGTTGGCTCCCAGTCCTTTCACCTGCACGAGCGTGTCGTTGAGCAGGAGCGCGCGGATAGAGTAGCGCAAATACGTGCGACCGTTCTGCTGATCAAACCAGCTCTCTTTCTTCGCTTCATTGTATATCTTGAAAAGCGACGAGCCGTTTTTCTCCCCCAAGGTTCGGATCGCATTAATGACGAGCTGGCTGTATTTGCCAGGCGTCTTGCTCTTACTTTTCTTCTTTTTGGCTGGCGAGCCAGTTGCAGCAGGTTTCCTCTTGTTTGTCAGTGTCTTCTTCGTTTTGGTTACTGTTGGTGCAGGTGCTTGGGCTGGCGCCGACTCTTCAGTCTTCGCAGACATGATCCAAATTTAAAGTGTTTATGGGGAACGTGTTTCATGAAACTCACGGAGTTTCATGATGCAGGTTTAAAGGCAATACGCGGACGTGATTGAAAACAACAACACGCTCGACAGAGGCGCCTGAGGAGTTGTGCTTTCTTCCACGACTTTGGTCGCTTTTATTTTGTTACCTAAACGTTTACTACCAATATGTAATACTTACATGGAAAGAGCAAACGATGCTCTTTTTAGTAGTGTGTGAAATACGTGACGTTAACGCAAAATGACGTTAAGAGAAAGCTAAGAAAAGATCTCACCGGCAGAATACCTTGGAGTTTTGGGTAGGGGCACCAACTTTGCAAGCCAAAATCTTTTCATTGACATGAAGACTGTTCACGTATTGCACGTGCGCTAAAAATAAAGACACAGACGATGCTATATGTATAGTGCTTATTCTGCAATTACGTTATATCGTCAAATTACAAAAAGTTTAATTTCACTTAACTAACACATTAAACGCCCTCGCGTGGCAAACTTTTTTCTGCATCTCTTGTCTTCCTGATAAAAAGAGGCGCGGTCGCACGTTTGAAACAAATTAAAATCGCCCCCTTTTGGGGGCAAATAAACAAATATAATCACACTTAAATCATATTAATATATTTTATTTGCTTATTATCAGAAAGTGGCTGTATCTTATTAACCAATTATGTGCACGGCATATCTTGGTTGTGTTGATCTGTGAAGATAACAGAATATAAAGAGAGAACCTTCAGCTTTATCTTTAGTCAACCAATAACAATGTGATTTCCTTTCGAATCTGTTTGTCTTTCAAACGGATTCAGAAAATGAGGACCTATTGTTCTAATCTATACACTATTGGAGCTATTCATATAATTTAAGCATTTTATGTGATTATATTTGAAGAGTTTGGTTCCAAAACGAGATAACACTAAAATTCTCGGTTTTTTGATAGTGCATTCCAATTAATATCAATTAAACTGCAGTTGGTTTGTTTTGATTTAAGCCTTCTTAATAAAAAAGCTAAGTAGCACAATAATAACATGATAACATCTAATAATAAACATGTTGACAAATTTTTTTTAAAACGGAGTTATCTCGTTTTGGAACCAAACTCTTAATTTAGACAATGACTCTTTTAGTTCAGGGCATTTTTCAAAAAATATTTAGGTGAAAACTCCTCCCCTCTAATGCGGCATAAACCATATAAAAACTTCAGGGGTCGCCAAAGAGTAGACTAACCCAGGGGTTTTCAAACTGTGGGTTGAGACAATGGGATAAGGTGGGTCGCGCAATATCACTTCGCTACAGTAATTTTGAAATGATATACCATAATCCAATTAAATTTACATTTCATTTAATTTATAAAATGACAAGGAAAATAAAAACTCATTTTTAAAAAAGAAAAAAAGTTTGGGGGCCTTTGGACTAACCCAAGCAGTTTTGGATAAGTAAACACTTTTGCTTGGGGAAAAAAATCATATATGAAATGCTGACTTAAGTAAATTGAGGGACCTTAAAAGAATATTCCACTTTTTATAAGAAAATTTCCTGATAATACTCTCACCCCACTTTACTCAAAGATGTTTATGTCTTTCTTTCTTCAGTCAAAAGGGCTCTAAACAATCCCAACCGAGGCATATGGGTCTTACATGGCAAAAGGATTGTCATCATAGTAAAATATTGAAAAACGGTGGTGTTTTCCTTTAAATGTTATTCTTAATCTCTCATAAATTAAAAGTTATTATTAGTAGTATAACTAAGTGATATGCAAAGTTTTGTTAATCAAATCGAACAAAACAAATCGAACAGTAATATTACATTTTCTGATTTAAAGGATTTGAAATAAATATTAAAAGAAATATTTTGGGTTTTGAGAATTATATTATTATTAATAAATTATTAATATCTTGTATTAATTCTAGAAACAATTTTTTTTATAATTTGTTTCATACACACACATTTTATAAGAGGTCTGCAGGATTTCTACAGCATTGTCTTGCCTTTCTTAATGTGTTTACCCAAAACTTAAAATCGAATTACTTTTATTTTGTAGCTGCTATAAATAGAAGAATAAAAAAGTGAAGTTCAAGGTCTGAAAGTCTTTTGTTTTGTAAACAATTGAGAGCGACGGATGACGTCACTGCACATATTCAACACTAGATGGCAGCTCAAGTCTATTCATTGATGATATTGTGGTTTGTGGATGATCATGTTAACACATAGTGTGTCTGTGTTGCACAAATAATACAGATTATACACTTTGGAACCCAATCACAAATTCACATATGCATGTCAACACATTTACAGTTGTGTTGTTGTATTTATAGCTATTCTTACTTCCTGTAACATGTACACTAATGGCAAACATCCCTCAATGAAACAGGTCTAGCACCTTCCTCTTGTAGACAGAGAAAGGTTAGGGGTCAAAGTGTACCAAAGGTCAAACTATTCAACAGTTTTGTTTTTCTCTACCTATGTGTGTTTATGAATTAGTTTGTGTATTTGTCCGTCTTTTAATATGACTGTTAGAAGAGGAATGTTACTGAGTTCCTTTACGACCCTTAACAAACTCAATAAGCTTTACACACGTTCAAAACCACACACATATTACTACACTACTTATTTAACATAAATTGCATTTATACTGTACTGTATATATATTCATATATAAGCATTAGGTAATTTAACCGATTTAACTAATTTTACTATATCACAATTTGTTATAAACTGAGTGTTTGCATGTGTATAGGAATGAGTCTGTGTGTCTATAAGGGGGTGGGTGTACCGTTGCATGTCAGACAGCAAAGAGCCACAGTTATCTAAGAATCTGAGCCAAAAGAGCCTCACAAACAAAAAGGGAGCAGAGGAGAGGGAGGGAAAGAAGATCAAATAAAAGAGAAAAACAGGAGACGAGACTCTGTGGAGCGCATAGTGAGATAGGAATACAATGTGTAGGACAGAGCAATAGACTATAGAAGAGGCTGCGCAATTTGTTACAGGGCAACTATTAAAGATACAGCAAGTACACAGAGGCAAATAAAGGGAACAGGTGCATACTATTTCTCTGGACTCCACTGCGGTTTCTCACAGGCGGTCCCAACATCATGCGTGTATGTGTGTGCGTGTTACCCTTGCTTTTGCTGGGAACGAACATGATGTACATTTGTGTGCTGGGTCAGAGGGATGCTTTGGTGGCCGGACCCCCCAACAGCATCGCAACAGCTTCACCTTCTAAAAAGCATCATCCGCAGGACACACGGCTCAAAAAAGGTCCAGAGAATCGCAGAATCGCACAGGTAAGCTTTTGCGAGTGCATATGATGATAGCATGAGCATTTGATGTGTAGTGTACTTATATCAGTTCACAAAACATTACCTGTGGGATAACCGAGAGATTTAGGAGCATATAGGATTTGAGATTCAGTATTTAATTTTTCTTAATAATTATTATAAAATATAAACACTTAGGGCAATGTGCTAGACTAATAGTTACAATAGTACGGCCATGTAGTTAATTCACCAATAAATAAAACCTAAATGTCTCTATTTCTTTTTTAAAAGTCTGGAAAAACTTAATAAGTTTGGGTTTACAAATGGGAGATTTGTTTACAATTGTTGAAGAGTACAGATTGTGAAAAATACTGTTAAATATAATGACTGAGATTTAAGATGTGTTTGTGTCCTATAGGTGTCTGACGCTTCTGAACGTCTCATCCAGCTTCAGCGTTGTATGCTACAACATGAATCGGTGGTTTTGAGTCAGACAGACAGCTCTGAATCGATTGTAGGCTTTTTGGCTCTTATGGCAGCAGTGCTTACAGAATGTGACCTCCGCTGCCATAGTCACAGACTTAAAGAGTTGACCACCAGACTCGGTCAGTACATCCCACATTATATCTATGTGATACCAGCATTCACTTAAATACTTAAAGGGACACGCCACTTTTTTTGAAAATATGTTCTTCTGGCGCTAGCACTTTTAGCATAGCTAAGCATAATCCATTGAATCTGATTAGACCATTAGCATCGCGCAAAAAAAATTACCAAAGAGTTTCAATATTTTTTTCTATTTAAAACTTGACGGAAAATTAAAAGTTGCGATTTTCTATATGGATATGGCTAGGAACTATACTCTCATTCTGGCGTAATAATCAAGGACTTTGCTGATGTAACATGGCTGCAGCAGGTGTAATAATATTACGCACTGCCCGAAAATGGTCCCCATGGTTACTTTCAATAGCAGGGGACTATTTTCAGGTACTGCGTAATATCACTATGCCTGCTGCGATATGAATCAAATGTTTAACTCTAGTCTAGGGGAGCTGGAAAATGATCACATTTTCCAAAAAAGTGGAGTGTCCCTTTAAGACTATCCTTAAATATTGGATAGGCCAAAAGGGATAGTTCACCCAAAAATGAAAATTCTGTCATTGTTTACATTGTTTTTTTTTTTTGATGAACACAAAAGAAGATATTTTGATAAATAATGGTAAGCACACAGTTGATGGCAGCCACTGAATTCCATCGTATTTGTTTTTCCTACTATGTAAGTCAATGGTTACATCAGCTGTGTCTTACCATCATTTATTAAAATATCTTCATCAAAATAAAATAAAAAACATACAAGTTTAGAACAACATGAGGATGGCAGAATTTTCATTTTTGGGTGAACTATTCCTTTAAGGAACTGATTCTGTTAATGCTGTTCTTGAAATTAAGACCCTATTTAGACTCCGTAAACAAAGGTGGTCTTAGGAATGCCAAACCTGTGGAAGACCTGACCCTCTCATAACCTTATTCTAACCTTTGTATAACCCTACAAAAAACCCTAATCACCTTGTAATAATCAACTAGTGAATAAATAAAAACACATTCAGAAATAAAGGTGCAAAAGTTGTCAGTGGGAATGGTATAAGGCTGCATAACAAGTAATCGCAACTAATCGTTTGCAGAATAAAAGTTTTTGTTTACATCATATAAGTGTGTGTACTGTGTATAATAATTATGTATATATGCACACACATGCATGTATTTATTTCTAGAATTATTTAAATGTGTATATACATTTTATAATTATTTATAAAAAATACTTAATATTTAAATATATTTTTTCTTAAAAATATACATGCATGTGTATGTATATATATATATATATATATATATATATATATATATATATATATATATATATATATATATATATATATATATATATATATATATATATATATATATATATATATATATATATATATACACACACTATTACTATACACAGTACACACATATATGATGTAAACAAAAACTTTTATTCTGCAATCAATTAGTTGTGATTAATCATTATGCAGCCCGAGATGATACCCTTTAAAAAGTTGCTTATATGTAGCATTTATGTACAGATATGATCCATTAAGGTACTTCTATGTATTGAAAGGGTACGGCCGCAGTGACAACTTTTGTTGAGTGTACTTTATATCTTGCTATTGAGCTGTCATGGAGATACTGTATGAGGGTCATTCCACCGAATCGGTGCCATTTGCATTTTGTAACTCGTCAAAATTGAAGTTAATATTTTCTTTTTCTTTTTTTTAACTGAATCTAATAATACACATGTTTTACTTTTCAAAAGGAGTAATGGTCAATCTCAGGTAACTAGTTTATTTTTTAACATGGTTTCTTAATGGAGGATGGAGGCATGTTGATAACAGGACTGAAGGTAACAGGACTGAGTTTTTAGCAAAGATTAAGCTAATAGATGAAATATAGCTGCATTAAATAATTGCTAATAGCATAAAGATTCTAGTGATTTACTAAAATGTTTATTTTAAAATAATCCAATAACATTAAAGAAAAAATATAGGTAACAGGACTAAACATTAAGATTGACTTTCACAGTCATATCATCAATATCATAAAATATACAGAAAAAAGAAAAGAGAAAAGTGACTTTTGATTTTCACATGACCTTCAGAAGATCCAGATGATGTCACTTTCTCTTGAAAATGTGAATTGCGGGATACGTGGGGGGAACGTGTTGGGTAACAGGAGTGAAATCCTTGGGACATGACTAAAATGTGCATTTTATCTAAAATATTATGACTTTTCAATGGTAAAAAAATATTTAAAGCAAAGATGGGATATGGACCCACACAAAAATGTAAAAAATTTAATATATCTAAAGAATTGTTTGCTTTATATTTAAAGGTAAAGTATAGAGATAGAGAGCAGGGACAGATAAAAAACGCTATTTTTCAGTTGTTTTTATTAATGTTTTAAAATATTTAGTTTAAATTTGGTATTAGATAAACATACAGGAGTTAGTTAGTTATTCCTGGGGACAGAAATACCCATTCCGTGGAATGACCCATGAATCAAATAATCCATAACAATACTTAAAAATCGAATAGCAATAACAATTGATGTCTTTTGCAAGATCTAGCTGTTTGAATTTACTTTTAATATAAGAAATTCAGATTTTTTTTGACTCACTCTTTCTGTCTCTCTCTTGTATTAGAAAGTGTGGTGGGCCGGGGTGGAGAGAAAGACTTGCTGCTGTTGTTGAAGAGTATCACACGTTCCACACCTAACAGCCCCAAACCAAGGACACCTACAGGTGAGAGACATTCACACCGATAAACAAACACGCAGAACAAACAGTCCAGCAATGTCAGTACATTTACTGCACAAATGTTCACAGATGTTTCGTGTCTGTGCAGTTCCTCCCTCCGCAGGCCTTTACCCTCAAGACTGTCAAGAGATCTACCAGCTAGGAATCAAAGAGAATGGAATTTACACCATACAACCTGATCCAAAGCAGCCAGCGCTGGAGGTACAGATATAATGTTTATAACTGGTCCAGCTAACCCCAAATATAAACATCTATGTATTGTACGACTAACACCTCTCTCTGTTTAGGCTATGTGTGACATGACTTCAGCTGGAGGGGGATGGACAGTGTTCCAGCGTCGGTTTGATGGACAAACTGACTTTAATCGAACCTGGCAGGAATACCGTGATGGATTTGGCTCACCGCAGACAGAGCACTGGTTAGGCAATGCAGTTCTCCATGCCCTGACCTCTAGTGGCCATCACACACTCCGCATCACCCTTCAAGACTGGTACGAACAGAAGCGCCACGCAAACTACAACACCTTTAAAGTGGCAGGAGAAAACCAAAGGTACATGCACGCACATTGAACATAGAAGAACGATATATTTATCACTTGATGGCTTCCCTGATCTAATTTTCCCTTTGTCCATGCACATGCTGACATTTTCTGACTATTGTTTGATGCATGTGGTATTTTCCCATGAAAGGTTTCGCATCACTGCTCGAGATTACTACGGTGATGCTGGCAACGCTCTCAGCTATAGCAGACAGTATAATCACGACGGCAGATCTTTCAGCACATTTGATCGGGATAATGACCGATATGCCGCTGGTAACTGTGCCCGCTACTATGGTGCAGGCTGGTGGTTTGACTCCTGTTTGGCTGCTAACCTTAATGGACGCTACTACAATGGGCGTTACACTGGCATCACAGATGGAATCTACTGGGGCACCTGGTATATCCTGACTGACTATCGCTCAGGGGAAAGATACTCATTCAAAAGTGTTGAAATGAAAACAAGACCCAAACGGAGCTAGGGCAGACTTGAATTTGTATTTTTTCTAATGACATTGTAAGAATATAATCTTGTGATTTTTGACGTGTATAGATATTCTTCCTTGCACTGTGTGTTTCAGGGGTTTTCAAAGTGGGATCCGGGGGTCCTCAATCCTTAGCCAGGGGGTCCGTGAAATAATTTGTTATAAACAATATAATTGTTCTGTAGGGATATTTACATGTCAGTCTTGATACTGTTCATTTAAGGAAAACTTTTAAGATCATTAAAAAGTATAACTGTTTAGTCTTAATGTAATTTGAACAAAACAACCCACAAGTTAAATTAACATGATTCAGAAGAGATTGTGTTTTTGTTAATCACTATGAAACGTATGTAAAAATATGCTTTAATATAAGAATATGCTTAGTAACTCTGTTAAGGCGTTTCTTGAAAAATATTCTCCCCTGTCCGCAAAAAGGTTTTTGAACCGCTGGTGTAGCCTAATTCACTTCAAATGTTTTATAATGGACTGTTAATTATATTGTAACCTGGACCTGCAATTATAGTAAACTTTTTTATTTGAAGATTTCAGTGGTATGATATAAGAATGTTTATAAACGTTTTCTTACGCAATAAATTTTAAATGCCACAATGTAAGCTGTGTGAACTCCTTGCATGTCTCTATTTATATCTATATCGAAAGCATGAATTTATTTTAATTCTTAATTAAACATGGCTCATTGTCATTGTTTACTCAACCTTATGTTGTTCTAAACCTGTATGAGTTTTTTTTATTTGGATGAACACAAAAGAAGATATTTTGATAAATGATGGTAAGCACAAAGCTGCTGTTACCATTGACTTCCATAGTAGGAAAACAAATATTATGGAAGTATTGTAATAAATGACGAAGAAGATTTTGATAAATGATGGTAAGCACACAGTTGACGGTTCCCATTGAATTACATAGTATTTGTTTTTTTTTCTACTATGGAAGTCAATGGTTACAATCAGCTGTGTGTTTACAATCATTTATCAAAATATCTTCTTTTGTGTTCATCAAAATAAAATAAAAACTCATACAGGTTTAGAACAACATGAGGATGAGAAAATGATTGAAAATGATGAAATTTTAATTTTAAAGTTGTTCACCAAAAATTCAAATTCTGTCTTTTTTGGCTGAATTATCGCTTTAAAATAGGCCTACCTGGCTCTAATTGGTCAATCTGGTAAATTCTGCTGTCATATTTTTGTAAAATGAGTGCAAATGTATAATGCAAATACTGTTTAACCCTATACTTTGTACAGGACGGTAAGCATCACATTGAAGAGAGGTCAAAGTTCAGAGGCTCTGCTGCACTGGCAATAAAATTACATTAGAAATGATCACTTAAAGGGACAGTTCACCCAAAAATCCTCATGTTATGTCTTTCTTCATTCTTCAGAAACTATAAAAAAAATCTGTTGTTTTGGCTCCTTTTGAAGTTTAAAGAGGCAGTCACCATCCACGTCCATAGTAACCAGAAAACCCAAAACTACACTTGAAAATCGAATCAACATAGGTATCAAATGGCTGCTTCACTTATTTCCCACAAACACATTCTTAGATGTAAATCCTCATTACATTTGACTAAAGGGATTACTGTAAACTGTAGATGCACTGGAGTTTGGAGACAAATTTTTTTAAAGTTTGTTGTGAGCTACTGTGGTTGGAATGTTAAAACGTTAACGTGCCGAATTCATGATATATTTGAAACACACAAACAAATTCGCATGTATATGCTATTAAAAGATGTGGTTATGATCTTCAATCACAAGTCACAAAGTGTTTGTGAGACAGAATGTGCACACTGTCGAATCTGCCCATTTTCGCTGTATTCACAAAGAGATGCCAGTCACCACGCTCACAGTATCTATTAATATTCTCCGCCTATGATCTTCTGACTATCAACCAGATATGAAATTTCACATACACTCATGAACATACACATGCAAACATGTGCATTTTAGTATAAAGGTTATTTTCATCAATTTAGCAGCATGATTTATGAAAGACGTTGGTTATATATTAGAATGCTCTTTTTGTCCTTTAAACTAAAAACAATGGCAGAATTTTTTTTTTAATTATATATATTTTGACAATCCAAAATCTGTCTTATTTGTGTAACTGGTCGCTTTTAGATGCCTTTATCCAAACCAACCTACACAGCATTCAAGGTATACATTTTTTGTATATCCTAAGAATCAAACCCATGACACTGGTGTTGTTTGCATGCCTTACCAGCTCTTCTTCTTTTCTCCTCCTCTCTTCTCCACTCCTCTCTTCCATCAAGATCATAAGGGTGAAGCAGAAATCAGCTTGCCTGTTACCACAGTATCCTGACTGAGAGCCTGGTTGGTGTGATAAAAGATAAAATAAAAGATGGAGAGAGAGATAGAGAGAGAGGGAGATGGGGAACTGGCAGTGTGCAGGCCCCAAGTCCGGAAACCCAAAGCGGGCAACAGTTACCCAGCACATCCCCTTAAAGCTAAAAACACTCGTGCACACATACACTTAGTCTCTTACCACACATCATTATGTCATTTGTCTACAAAGAAACTTTCAACATCTAGATACTGTTCCTGTTCCAAAAGCAAATCTGGTTCAAGTTTAAATCGTACTTAATATAGCACAAGCTATAATGCATTGTATATATACTATTCAAAAATACACACTATTTCTATATATGTCTGTATTTTGTCGTTTTTCATGTTTGTCATGTATGTCAACTAGAAAACAACTGAAGCATTTTGCTGGTGGTTGTGTGGTAAGCACTGACTCTAAAATCAAATGGACTGTCATGATTCTAACCTCCAGGAATGGCCAGAAGATGGCAGCTTTGTGTTAAAAATGAAATAAATTTCACCTGAAGCTCTGTGATTTGATCCCTTCAATAGATTTTCAAATTCATCAAGGTTTAACATAGCAAAGAGTACTGAACAACATTTAAGTGCCACTAAAAATAGCCTGACAATCAGAACGATTAAAACTTTGCCCCCTTAAATATCTGCTCTCAGGTCTATTCATTTTCTTATGGACCACTATCATCCAACCACAAAAAAATTAAGCAATTAAAAAAAAGGTTATTTGCTAATCGATGGCAGAGACTTGTGGTCTTTTAAATTGTCATTTAAAGGAATAAACATTAATTGAAATGCCAGTCGAGTTACAGGACCAAATTATATAACAGTACCTTTAAAAGCATATTTGCATTGAACATTATCCTGTAAAACATCAAATTATTGATTTTAAATGTGAACTTCAGTTTGTATTTAAAGCATTCTGTCCCATGCATGATATGCTGGCATATGTGCTGAAGCATGTTGGGTTGAAAAAAGGTGACTTTTTGCTTTTACTGGTTTGTTTTATCATGAACATTGTTATATAGACTATGCATAGGGCCAGATTCTTAACTTAAAGATTTGGCAACCCTGCATGTTCCTCTTAAAAATGTATACTATATACTCTTGACTAAAAATTGGTGCTAAATAGCACTAAAAGCTTGTAATCATAGAGGAACCATTTTTAGTGCTATATAGCACCTATGAAGACCCATACGGGGGTCATATAGCACCACTATAGCACCATATATGGTTCTACATAGCACAATATAGTTCTACACAGGTACTTCATCTGTGCTATATGGCACTTAAAATGGTTCCTCTATGCACTGTTTGTTTTAAGAGTGTACATTGCACATATTGCACCTGTGAAGGGGTGGTGATATAGCACCATTATAGCACAACTTATGGTTCAACAGAGCATAATATGGTTCTACACAGGTACTTCATCTGTGCTATATGGCACTAAAAATGGCCCCCCTATGATTACGAGCCAGCGAACCACTTTTAGTGCCATTTAGCATAATTTTTTAGCTTAGTATAGCATTACATAAGCAGAGCAAATGTTGTGGATTTGATTTCCAGGGAACACACATACTACTAAAACGTATAGCTTGAATGCACTGTAGGCCCTTTTTGGAGTGTCTGCCAAATGCATGAATGTAAACGTAAGCAGACAACTTCATAGGACTTCACTGCTATTAAAATACACACAATGGGACAATCCGCCTTCAATGTGCCTCTGAGCCGAACTGCTCGTACACTTGCTTTGCTGGCAACACCAAATATACATCCCTTCTCTGACAGACATTACCAGCGATTCCAATAAAATGTTGAATTAAGACCAATACAATGTTAATTTCAGAAGTAACATACAATAAAGAAACATCAAGCATCCATTCTGCTGAGTCTAAGTGTAGTTGTCTGCATAAAGTGGATCTGTGTATAGATTTGCACATGAACTCTTTGTGTACGCGACATAAACTTATTTGGTAAAGAATGGTTGCATTTAATTAACGTAACAAAAGTGAATGTCCGTTAGAGCACCTGTCCATCTGTCTGAGGTGGGATTGCTTGTGTATGACACACACATTGCGGTGCACCAGCGCTCCGTTTCACACCGGAATTAAGCCAGCAGGCCTGTATCCTGATGTGGTGAAAACCAGGCCTGCAAGGCATTCTGGGTATGGGAGGGGTAGAGGGTTATTCACACTACACCATCTTCACACACATTCACTCACATAGATTTGCAATTACACAAATAGACACACTAATTCACACACACACACAGACACACACAGACACACAAACACACACACTGAAAGTCCTCATACCTTCCCCAGAGTGTGTAGGTCAGGTCAGCAGTGTCATATCCATGCCTAAAAGAAAGTAGTCGTAAACAATTAAGTCCATAAGAGATAAATAAGAATAATTATTATGGACTTTAAGAGATAACTGGATGAGATCTGTTCAGTTTTGAATTCAGAAAACTGATTGACAGAATGAGATCTGGTTAATAGCAAAAATATGTTAACAATAACACTCCCTAAATCAAAGGTACAGCACCTATTAATAACAAGGTAGACATGCAAGTCTTTCATATGTATTTTTTTTCAATTATCTTCTCAGAAATAATTAAAGCTAACTCGCCGAACAAAAATGTTGGTTCAACTTAAAAAAGTAAGTTACCTGGTTGCCTTAAAAATATTAATTAACTAAAAAATTTATTTTACATAGTTTACACAACTTTTTAAAGTTGAATTAACATAAAATTTAAGGCACCTTACTGAGGTAACTTATTTTTTGTATTTGAACATTTAAATTTTTTTTACAGTGAACAATTAAGAAACTAGAGTTAAATAGGCTAGATGGGCCGGTTCTAAAATACATGCAGAGTCAATGATATATCAGGTTAAACTGGTACAATATTGGTGAAACAATGCATAACACTGAATCACTGTTAAAATACTTAGCTATTCACAATAAGAAAATATAAGTGTCCTGTTAATCATTTTTGAAGTGTAATGAAAGTATTGTGTGGGCTGTTTAATATTCCCTTTGATAGTTTGTCTGAAAAAGAGAAAAGATGATTGACAGGTTGTTACTGTATACTGTTAATACTGCCTTCCTGGTTCTTTTTGCGGAGGAAATGAACGGGCAATTATAGGATCATAGGCTACATTGTTGAACTCATGCTGTCAAGAGACACACAAGGAGGGAGAGAGAGAGAGGGGGGCAAAAAGTTAAGTTTTACAAAGTTGACAGTTTTCAAAGTTTTCCTAACTCAGTTTTACTGACCCCTTTGAATAAGAAAGGCATTATCCAGTCCAACACATTTCCCAAAAATATGAAGGAATGAAAGTTATTACATAATCCAGAGATACTAACAGACTGTCTATCTAATTTAATATACCATATATTTACATTTTTACTGCGTCACTCACATCACTTTGGTTGTTGGAGTAGCCTATGTGATCTCTGTAATGTATATGTAGTAATATATTAATAATAATTACCAGACATCAAACTAGAATGTGATGCAGTAACCATTTTTGACCAGTGCAAAAAAATGCAGCCTGACGTTTAAACAACTTAATTCTATTCAATTCAATTCCACCTACTTTTATAAGTTTGGACTTGTGATAAGTTTACATAACTTAGAAAAACTGCTGATATTATTTTTTTACAGTGTTGCTCTAATTAGAAATACTTAGAAATAAGAAATAATTAGAAATTAGTCTTGATTGTTAGCTAAACATGTAGACTGGAACAAGTCGCTGATATTTTAATTCATGTAACTTTTAATAAATGTAAAAAAATAGGTCCATGACACTTTTCCTTTGACGTTTACTGGATTCAAAGGACCCCTACAATACATTGCTTCTAAATGTCTCTGCCAAGAATGTCATCTCTCTCTTTCACTTCCTTACTGTCATTCACTTTACCTCTCTCTCTCTCCTCAAATTGATGGACAGATCTTACGAGAGTGAGGGTTGGTGGTCAATGGTTTCGTGTTGTCACTGACCGCGCACCAGACGTGTCTGCCGAGACAGACGATAGGCGCGCGCCGGCCAGAAATTTATTCCCTGAATAATTAAAACACGGGACAGGTCGTTGGAGGGCGTTGCAATTAGCGCGCTTACCTTATTAACCTCTTCATCTAAAAATATGAAGAAAAAAAACGAATAGCATATATAGTTTTACATTTCTTTAAAAGGTAAACCATTATATTTAAATTGCATTGCATTAAGTGTAAGTTTTCCTGTAAAAGACAACATTTTTGGTGTTAATAATGTATTTGCCATTACTCAACTATATACCAACACAATATCATGATCCTATCAATTGGTAGAGCATTGCGTTTAGCAGTCCAAATATTGTGGGTTTGATTCCCAACCCTAGTATGCATATACGTCTGCATGAACACATGCATGAAGTGCAACTGGATTAAATTACGTGTAAACAGCATAGACCTATAAAGAAATTAGGGGATGACATGCAGGGATGTAAATTTGGGTTTCAGGTGTCGAGCTGGAAAAGGACGAACTGTTATTGGCTAGAAAATCCTTCACGCTTGCGGGAGGAGTCCTCCTTTGCCCTCTGCCTATAGAAGTCTATTGCATATTGACTTTCTGAATAGTCGCTAGTGTGACTTTCCTATAGCGCTCATTCCCGACGCTCACAGGCATCAGTACAAAGAAAATCGGATAACTTTTTAGGAGAAACGCGAGCGTGCCATGAAGTAAGAAGTTCGGTGTTTTTGGACAACTTTATTTCCAGCCTTTATTTTCCACCAATTTGCTATCGTATATCTGTGTGAAAGATCTATATCAGTTATTACAAGCACAAAAGAGCTGAGGTAAACAGCTATTAGGTGTGGTATTTGCACGTGCGAGATCTTTATCGTTTAGGGAATCGCTTGTGCGCTTCTTGCAAGTGAAGAGGTGTCACTGTGAATAGTCACGAGACACACGCGAGTTTTTCGCTCATTATTTTATTCTATATTAATTTTGCGTAACATATCAGTGTTTTATATTTAAGAAAAATAATAAGTTCAGACAAATACTTGGATAAAACGCGCACACGCCGGATAAATTTGGAATAACTTGAATTTTATTTAATAACCGCACAGGATAATTTCAATCCCCATCACGCGGGAACGCTTCTACAGATGGAGATCCCGACGGAACCCCGGTGGATGATGCACGCTCATCATTCACCATTAATGGGTAACCCAGATTCAGTGACTTCTCACACTGGTTTAGGACATCATGGTTCAGGATATATAGAGCCCAGTGCCCCTTTATTACCACCAGATGAGGTGGATGTATTTCTCAGCCATTTGGACTCTCAAGGAAACCACTATTATCACACACACGGACCCCACTCTCACACTCGTGCACGAATGTCTTACAGTCAGACACATGGTGAGTAGGCCTGTGGCACTCTGTTTATTGTTTTTCTCTTTCAAATTTTTTAATTTAAATGAAGTGCTTTTTACCACTTTCGGTCTGTCACTGACATAAGAGTACAAAGTGCTATGTAGTTTTATTTCTGACCTTATTTTTCTAATATTTTGTTTACTATAATTATAATATATTATATTATATATAAATTATCGATGGCTACAATTATGACACTCATCCAAGCAAAAAAAGTAAAAAAAAAAAAAAACAATAATAATTTTAATTTTCGTTTAAATTTTTATAATTTTACCTAAACGTAATTGACTGACTGCAATTTTCTTTTAATTTGCATGTATTGCTTTTACGCATCATAAATGTTGTATCACAACAGTTTTCTTAGTTTCACAAATATTATTTTCCATGAAAAAACGAATTTCGATATTTTTTTAAATATAGGGCAACTTATCGAAAATGATTGTAGTCATCGACAAGATAAAATAATATCGAATAATAATACCGAACTTTTTTTTTTTTAAATTGCAACGAGCAAGTTAAGATTACTTCACCTCAATATTAAATTATATTTTCGACATTGTATCTGAAATCTGGTCCCCAACAAACTGTATAAAATATTACAGAGTTTCAGCATCTGCATTATGTAACACATTTTGATTCATTATTGTAACTATACAGATTAGCGTATAACGCATATGTTGCACGAAAACACTTATGTAATGTACAGAAGTTGCAATTAACACAATTTCTTATCTTTTGTCAGCTCGGCTTACTGGTGGCTCAATGTGTCGACCCCATCTTATCCATACTCAAGGTCTTCCGATACTGGAGAACAGCAAATCGGCTCAACACCACAGCACATGGGCCGTCGGACACCTGGGCAAAGCGGTTCTTCATTCAGCGGGCCCTGAAAGGTCAACCGGCCTGTATACTGCTAACGGTACGGTTCCGGGTTCAATGCCTTGCCTGTCAATGACGCAACACTGCAGCCCTCAAATCTACTGCCTACCCCCTACTCCACCCAAGGACGCGTCCCCAGACCATGCGTGCGCTGTAAGAGACACTGGAAAGTACAACCTGCAGTTCGTCGACGGGATGAAGATGGAGTGCTCAAGCCCAATACGCAATCTAGCGCAGACTACGACACATATACCCTCATATCCCGATTATGCGCTATCTGGAGCGCACGAGTACTCCGGTCTGCTCAGGAGCTGTGCGGGCAACACCTTTTCTAAATGCAAAAGCAAAAGCCGCGCTTTCTCAGGTAACCTCAGAGTTTGTAGTTCACATCAACAGAGGAACCCACATTTTATGGATAACATAAAGACTGTATTGTTGTAAAATTGCCATTACACAATGAATGCACCTGTCAAAAGGAAAATTTCAATGCAAAATGCAAGGGAAAAGCTAAACTTTGACAAAAAAAATGTAGCGGATTCTGACCCTATCTGTATTTACAGATATAAAATTATCCTATGTAAAGAACATTCTGTGAGAATATAGAATAACCATATCTTTAAAATTGATTGATAAAGGCCATGTCAAAGGTTGAAATTAAAGTGACTGAAATCAAACTTGGATGCCCATAATCTCATGAAACTTTAACCTTGACTTCACAGACATTAGGGAACACACTGACAGATAAAGTGTCTACCAAGTGCATAAATGTTAAATATCACTCGGATAAAACTGTAAATATATTTCCATGTGTTCTTTTTGGTATGGAAGTGGTTATACACATCTGCACATATTCATTGCATAATCTTGTCATGTGTTGAGTGAAACTGGCCTCAAACTTCAAATTCTTTAGAAAACAGATTACAAAGTCATAATGTTCCTGTGTACAACCGCATTACCACATTTATTCCACTCAGCATGAATAAGTTGCTCAAGTTTTTATTTCCTCTCTCCTCATTTTGTGCCGGAAGGGCGTGAGTGTGTGAACTGTGGAGCTACATCAACTCCTCTGTGGCGAAGGGATGGAACGGGTCATTATCTGTGTAATGCGTGCGGACTTTACCACAAGATGAATGGCCAGAACCGACCACTCATCAGGCCCAAGCGCCGACTGGTAAGTGCCACAAGACGACATATTCCACCTGCATGTACACACACAGATGTAGGCCTACTACAATGTGTTATAACACTGAGAAAAGTTTGTCTGGTAGCTCATTCATGGGTATGCTCAGTGATGGTCCAAATGTCAATTAAAAAAGTACAATAATTATTAAGCTCTATAGACAACATTTCTAAATGTGCTGTATAGCTAACTTAGGTCATGGGTTTAATTCCAGGGATCACAGTCGCTTTGGATAACAGCATTTATTAATATGAATGTTTCACTTTACTAACATTTTGCCCACATGATGTACACTCACTGTAAACCTGACAAAGAAAATTGTACAGGGAATTGCTGGATGAGAGAAAGAGAGATTGTGTTTAATGGACCATTATGTTTCCATGGCCCTGGCTTAAACAGAAAGTAATAAATTGGAATTCATTATGAATAAGTGTGAACTTGATCAGAAATCAGATTTATTTTATTCCTGACAGGTCTATTATGTTAACGCCATTTGAATATATTATGTGTTTATAATTTTCAAATTTTGTGTCCAACTTTTTTATCCTTATTATTTCATTTCATTTACTGAAACAAAAAGGCATTTGTGTTTTTAAAATCCGTGTGAATATTGTTTATAATTCTATTTATGGAAGTATAATAGTTGAGATCAAATGGTTATGTGCTCTGTGAAGATATTGATCAAAATAATATTGTAAAATAGTAATAAGCATTTAAATAAAATACAGTCAGGCAGTTATGTAATATTCCATCTGCTACTATATTTATTTATTAATATGTTATTTATTGGCAAAATTATATTTCTTGTTTCGGCAGAGCATCACTTTAAAAAGCACACAAATGAGTGTTTCTGCATGTAGCTCAATTTATAGCACGGCAATGGGTTGTGGGTTCGATCCCAGGTAACATACTGATAAAAGCTTGTAATGTACTGCAAATAAAAAACGTAGGCTCTATGTCAAATGCATAGTATAAGATAAACCCTAAAATAATTATACTAACCCCAACTATAGCCTATTACAGTTTAACACAAAACACAGAACAACAGTCTGACCAAAAGTGCCTAAAAGGAAAAGGTTTGCAAAACGTATAAAAAAGGAAAACACGTAATAAATCAGCGTGACTGCCTTTACGGATTTTCTTTAAACCTGCGTTCTGGGCGCATTAGTTGTAAATTTTAGGCTGACTGGCTTCGGATCTCGCGCTTTAGTCATAACGCCACGAGCGCGTTGACATCAGCTACAGGTCGTATATTTGGGGAACGCGTGCTGAGACAGGTTGGGCGATTTGTTTCCGTAGCAGGATGTCTGCTCCGTACCGATAACGTCGCGTGACCCGACAACGCTTCCGTTCGCGGTTGGTTTCTTATTTTGTTTTGCTTTGACATGTGGAGGGTCTCTATTTCACCTCATTGAGCACCATTCCACAGGACGGACATTAAAGAAAAGATGTGGAGTTTGTAGGAAGGCGTAATTTTACTTAACATGAGAGACATTAAAAAGGATGACAAATTAAGAATCTCGTTTATGTCAACGTTATGTTTTTTTTTGTTGCGTAAAACGCTTTCTTAATAACCTGGCAGATTTTGTTGCTCCTCCTCCAGCAGGTAGGCTGCTATAAACGGATCTAGTCAGCATCTCTAGATCCCTTACGTGGTTGACTTAGGCTAATATGAAATCAGAAATGTGTAGATTATTTTTTTAAGCAGTGCAAACTTTGAATAATTTTTTCTCTCTTGGAGAACATAAATCTGTATTTTATTTATTTTGAAAAAACTATTTTGTTTGTTTGTTCTCATTATTGGTCAACCAATTGCATTCAACAAAGCATTTGGACCAGCAATGTTTAACTGTCTTAAGTCTCATTAGCTTTTTGTTTATTACAAATGCCATTAATTAGTCCTAATTAGCTAAAAAATATTTATTTTACATGTTTACATTTACCCTGTGTGTATTCTTTTCATATGCGTCATATTATTTCATAATATACACAATTTATATTCAATAGTTTACTTTAAAAACAAAAAAGCAATGTCTATTTACTGTATGCAGCAAAATTTTGCATTGCTTCGGACTTGGAGTCAAATCTATTTTCTTCCCTTTTAATAACATTATATTTTTAATCACAAGCTGTTATTGATCAAATTCATTACAGCAGACAAATGTTTTAACTTTAACTGTATATGTTTGTTTCAGTCAGCATCTAGGCGAGCAGGCACCTGTTGTGCAAACTGCCAGACTGGCACCACCACACTTTGGAGACGTAATGCCAAGGGGGAACCTGTTTGTAACGCCTGTGGTCTATACTACAAACTACACAATGTAAGTGAATGTATGTGTTTTTCTTACCTTAACGTTTTGCGTATGCAGAGCACATCAGTGTGCAGTTATGATTGTACAAATGGTGTACTTCATATTTCTCTTCTGGCATTGTGATTTCAGGTGAACCGCCCCCTAACTATGAAGAAAGATGGGATTCAGACCCGCAATAGGAAAATGTCTAGCAGACCTAAGAAAAGAAGAGGGGAGTTTCAACAATTTGACAGTTGTGTGCAAGAAAAACAATCCTCTTTAAGCCATGTGGTCAACATCCCCCACCCCTTCAATATGACCCCGCCCATACAAATACATCCTGCATTTAGTCACACTAGTTTAGTCTCTGCCATAGGCTAAGAGAAAGATACTATACCACATCATACTTAATGAACATACATAAAATATAAAATTAAGCCACTGTATTCTTGTGCTTTAATGTTCAGGTGTATTAGTTGCATTCAATGTTCCTTATGTAAAAACAATTTGCACTTTACTTTGTGGTTTTTATGTATTTTAAGCCAATGTAAAATTTGACCGCTAGTTTAATTAGGCTGTTATCAATTAATTATAAATAACCCCTATTTATTTAAATAAAAATGTATCAGATAAAGGACAGTAGTCTTCCCAAATAACAAATGCTGTATAAACTCCTTTATTTTAAAAATCATATAAGAAAAACACATTTTGCAAGACTGCCTTTAAACCATATAATTACTGCTTTATTTCTTTTATGGCTTTATTTATTTGTTCTTTATATATGAATGCATCTTTCAACATCAGCGGCAACTATTCATGTTCTCAGTACTGATACATTAATACTATACACGCACACTCTTTTAACTGTGTAGGCTCCTTGTAATAAAGTTTTGTTTAATAAATGATTTAAACGCTATCATGTTGTTTTGTCTTATTTGCCAAAAGTTAAATAATAAGAGGTGATTATGCAACAGACATACTGTATAGCATTTACACATGTATGGCTCTATGCACAGCCAAAGACTTTATCAGCATGCTGACTGAACAAAAGAAGAGAATGAAACACGTTACAAAGACTGTGAACTATGTAGTACTGAATTATGGAGTTATATCGTTAAACAGTTTTTCCACATTTCTGTGTTCAGGATTTTTTGTGCGGGGCTAAAACAGTGGCTCGATGATTCACTGCAGCCACCGAGCATGGCCCCGCCACTTAAAACAATCGCGAGCATGCATTCAGGTTGCATTAGTATTTGAAAGTTAAAAAAAGGAATCTTTCCCGCAAGTGGGCGTGGTTTTAAGGCCGACATTGAACACGCCCCCTGTGTTTGAGAGCAGAGAATCCTGCCTGTTTTTCCAAATTTTGATAACTTATTTTTACCAATACCAACACCAAACTGCATTTACTACAGCAGATCAACAGATGGCCATCTTCATTAAAGACACTTCTCTAAATGTAACTAATTTTAATTTTAAATTTCACTAAATTATGAGTAAACTCAATTAAATTAAGTAATGGGTCTCCTAAAAACGTATATATTTAAGTTCACTTAACTTGGTGTCCACATAGACTGAACATGTGATGCATACAAGGAAACACTGATCATCTGAACTGTAAATATTTTCATGCGCAAGGGCTTTTGGGTATTCCTCACAGCATTTTGAGCTGATAATCTTAAGTTTATTGCACTTGATTTTTTAAGTTTATGGTTTATGTACGTTAATAAGTTGAATGAACAATGATAGTTAATTCACGGGTCCAAAATGCAAAGTTTAAGTCAGGATTGGACCTTTTGGACCAAATCCTTTTGTCATATTGGCAACATTTTTTTTGTTACTTTAATTAACAAATTAAGTTAATCAATTTCAACTTGTTTTTATAAGTTATATCAGCTTATCACAAATCAAAACGTAAAATAGTAGGTTGATATTGACTTGCAAAAACGTTGTTAAAAGTTGTTTTAACTTCATGCTGCATTTTCTTTACAGTGTACCATAAATCTGCCAGTTTTATATTTCCTTTTTTTCTTACATGATAAAAATAAATGCAAGCTTTATATATTTGTTTGCTTTAATCTTGATTAACAACATTAGCGTACTATAAAAGATAGCATCTGACCTATCTGATGTAGCTATTTGCAAACATTCGGTTTCAAATCTGGGACACAACAAAACCCTCCTATCCAACACAGGTCAGGCAACATTCAACTCCCTTTATCCTCTTTCTTTCCTTTTCTTCCTGTTTAGCAGGTAAATTAATTCATCCTCTGTGTCAGAACAATCTCTTATTTGACAAACACCAACTGTAAGTGTTCGGTTCCCCTCTCGAGGGACAGTTTGTGTGGTGTGAGGAGGTGAAGTTGTGATGAAGTAACAGATCTGCTTGCTTCTCTTTTCCTTTTCTCTTTTATTTTCCCTGTTCTAGTGTTTTTGTCCTGGGGGAAACCTTAGAGGCAAGAAAGTAGGCCGGAGGCAGGGGGGTTAGATTTAAATACACTTTAAAAACTTATTTGGCCTCACAGTGGCAAATGCAGACATACGGAAACATGCAAACTGCCTATAGAAGCACATAATAATTTAATGACAAAGAGCCTTAAAAATAATAAATGATGTTTTATTTTAAATCTGAACACCCATTTTTAGTAATGTAAAATTTTGGTAAACAAGAAATTGTTTCTAATTTAATAGCTGTAATCTAATAGCTGCCTGTTTATCGCTCAAAGATAAGATGGAGAGCCTGCTAATATGGTTAGTCTCTTTTGTAAAGGATGTGGGAGGCTTTTACCGTGCCGACTAATTGGTCAAGTGAGTCTGACTGTGGATGTATGCGACCTGATCAGAAACAGAATGACCTTTGTAATTTCCTTTTAAAAGTGCCTGTCACTTGTGTCAACAAATGGATTGCAAAATGTAAAATGACAGTTTGATGCAATTGCATGAAAATTTCAGATAGCACTTATTGGGACATTTACTTTTAAAAATAATAAAAGTAAATGTTTATTTTATTTAAATTAAATTATTTAGTATGCTCTGTTTTCAACAAAAAATATATAATAATAATAATTGTGCAACAGAAAAGATTTATGGATGTTAAAGATGGTCCTTAATGGAACCACAGCTGAACAAAAACCTTTTCATTTTTAGGGCTGTTATAAAACTTAAAAATTAACAATTTTTTTTTTAGTAAAACGCATATTGTTCCTTTATGATTGGCAGACAAATTATATGTATTAGAAAAAATAAATAATAAAATAATAAACATAATTTGTCTTTTATTATATTGATCACTGGTGTTTCATAAAAGCAATAAGTTCTGTAAGTGCCTAAGAACACCACCCATATACAACGACTTGTGGCTTAATGCTTTATTAAGCCTTTATTAAGATCAAATTCTCATACTGCACATGAGACAAGACTGACGAAATACCAATGTGACAAAAGCTACATTCTTTAGTAGAAAACTACAATGCTGCTGTGGAGAAGCCTGACCTGGAAGAAATGTGAAGAAGAGAGAAACCAGACAAAGGAAGGTGTGGGCAAAAGGTTGTATGGACATAAAGATCCAAACAAAGCAAACATAAAGAATAGGTAACAAAGAACAAAGAGGCGACAGATATAAAATGCATTAGAAGAAAATAGATGAATGGGGTAAGGGACCAGAACAAAACATCTCTTGAATGAATCTGTTACATGACTGTGGAGGTAAACCTCTGTGCTATTAGACTGTGTTACTTTATGACTCTTTGAAGACAGCTCACAAGGAAACATGATATACAGTGTGTGTGTGTGTGCGCGCGTGCGTGCGTGCGTGCGTGTGTGAAAGAGAGAGAGCGAGAGAGAGTAAAACGTACAATATCTTAGCCTGAAATTACTTCCAAGCAAAACTTTATTTTAACCTAAATAACATATTAACTTTTGGAAGACGCTTTTATCCAAAGTGACGTGCATTTAAGATGTACACTTCATGAGTTCATGCATTCCCTGGGTATCAAACCCATGACCATGGTATTGCTATAACCATGCCCTAGAAAATAAGTTGGTGTAACATAATTCCTACAAAAGTGAAACTCATAAATAAAATTATTGGTAACATCAACTACATTTATCCATTTGGCTGGGATTTTATCCAAAGCAATACAGTGCATTACAAGGTATACATTTATTTCACATTTTTATCAGTATTTGTGTTCCCTGGGTTCAAACCCATGACATTTTGCACTGCGAACGCAATACATTATATTATGTTGTTTTTGTGTATTAAATTCTGCAGGGTTTTAGAACTAATAGAAATTTTACTATAAAATGAAGTACAGGGGTACTAGTAGATCTGGCTAAAAGCTCTTTCAGCAAAAATGTGATTAGTACAGAGTCTCTAACAGTAGCTTTATTGATTTATAGATGGATTGATGACCTGCTCATTGATTTATTGATCTTGTCTGTACAAAACATTTTGACTTTCACTGTTTGCTGCTATAAATGGAAATAAATCCAGACACTTGTTGCAGTAACATCCCCAATAAGATAAAACATTGAAGAATGACAAACCCATGTGTAAATACATACACAAATCAGAGCTACAAACAATTAGCTGTTACCAAAAACATGAATACATGTATGCACACTTGGCAGACAACTTAAATCGAAGCAACTTACAAAATAAATTTCAAGGGGGAGATCAGGCCACAACCTAACGCTTTTTTGACTTTGGCTCTATCATTTAAAAAATATTTAAGTTAGATTAATCTTTTTTTAAACAATCAACACACATGTCTCTGCTACAAATGAACACTCAAGTTTGTTTATGGAACCTACCGTTATCGTACAATTACCAAAAGTGAAAGGAGTGCAAACGTTCTACACAAATAATTCAATAAAATTCTGTCTATAGACTAAAGGTGGATATTGTTTATATATATATATATATGTGCGCCTATAATAGATAGATATCCACACATTCATCCATTCATGATCCTTCATCTAACCATCCTTGTATTGGGCATCAAATCATATAAATAGATTTTTTGAAAGGGCTGCACAATTAAGAAAAAAAATAAAACTGTTAGTTATTTCCCCTGATATTGTATTAACAGTTATCATTTTGATTAATAATATTTACATAATAATATTAATTTGTTTTCATTTCATTATCATTGTATACTGGAGGCTTAGTTGTAACACTGTGTTACAACTAACCCCGCTGTGTAAAAAATGCTATCAGTTACTAGGAGTTACTGACATGTTTCAAATGGTGTTATGTTTTAGGTTACAAGACAGTGATTAAAATAATATAAGATTGGATTTGGCGACTTACAGGACCAACTCAGAAATCGAAAAAAAAAAAAAAAACATAATTTGAAGAAATTTACTTTTATGCCTCCAAAACACTCTTTGTTCAATATCTTAACAAAAACACATCAAAATGTTCCACAAATATACAGGACATCAACTTCTGACAGTAAGAGAAAATGACCAAAAGCACAGATTTCTCATAACATATGAGTATGTAATGCAATACAATTAACCCTGTGTAGTTTGTGCCCCGCACACCCCTACATTATATCAGCATGTGTGTTCCAGGCAGGGTCAAACACAATAGCTTTACGGTGCTAGCGCAATGCTCTACCAATTGAGCTACAGGAACACAGTAATTATTTGCAGACTGCACCCATATGTTTTCTGAGGAAATATATAAGGAAGTCCTTGTGTAAAACATTTCATCAATTTCTTAGCATTGCTATGCAGTTTCTTGGGAGCCCTGAAAAGTAGTTGCTTTTCTGATTCACGAACCTACCAAGTCTCTACGGTAAGCTGTCACTGGGACGGAACCCTAAAGGTACACTTTTGTACCTAAAGGGTGCATATATATTCACCTTAAAGGTACATATCTGTACCTAAATATTAGGATGTTTTTAAAGGGTATTGTCCCAGTGACAATTTTGGTACCTTTTTTCTAATAGTGTACAGTAGACTTTTCCCAAATTGTGGGTTAAGTCTTTTTTTTCAATTTGCATGTACGGGGTTATTTTAAGCACATTATCTTCCAGCAT